>NC_133346.1:17671332-17971332 GCF_030506205.2 Paramisgurnus dabryanus | reverse complement strand
ACAAAAGAAATCCACAGAGTTTGTAAAAGTTCACAGCTCAGCATTTTGCCGTCAGCTTCACAACATCCACATCACTTTCAAATCTAATGGTGGCTTCCTCCATCTCTCTCGCTCTCTCTCTCTGATGGGGTAGTGGTCTTTCAAGACTCCTTGTAAAGATGTTGTTGTTTTTTCTTAAAGATGGCGTGTGATACGCACGTACATACACACACACACTTAGAGAAAGAGATAAATGTCAGTTTGGAGAAGTTCTTTGATTGAGGTCAGAAGATCCATCAGATTGTTCCTGTAGTTGTAGAGTCAAGCTGTGTTTACAGAAGCTGATTGACCAGCGCACAGGCCAACGTCAGTGTGCTGACAGAAACGCTGATTGAAGTCACCGCTGAATGTCTGGCTCTGTTGTTGTCTGTCTGGTGTGACCCTATTGAGTCGATGGATCCCTCCATATTGGGGTTCAGCACATTCTGGAGAAACAAAAATAATATTTTAAAGTATTGTATACTTGTATGCAGTACATCATTCCTGTTAAGGGGGTCGCACACCGGACGCGCAGCTTAGCGCCACACAGCGCTACTGTTCTAAAAATATTTTGTGCTAATGTATATTTAGCATTTTGAAGTAGACACCATCTAACTAAGCTTGTGCTATTTAATGTGCACTTCCGGTGTACGATACCTCCGAGTTGTCCTAGACGAGACGCAACTGGAATGTGCACTCCAGTTTGTACATATGGACAAACCCAACCATTAGATTATAAATAATCCTATGTTGGGTTGTTGTTATCCAACTATGGGTTGAAACAACTCATCCCCTACATTAATCTTCCGTGTACTTTACGTTGAGGACTTGCTGAGAAATCGGCTTGGCGTTTAGCGGTTTATGCCAACAAACTGATATTTCTAAATGGCCTAAAGCGCGGATTTGAAGCATAAATGTTTGATGAACATATAAAGAGTTTCAAAACACAATAAACGGCATAAATAAAAATGTTAGCGCCAAAATCAGAATTGTAATCGTTCGTTATTAAAAAGTAAAATCTTCATTTTACGCACAATTCGATATCTGCCATGTCATTCTGTGAACTTTTCTCCCTTTTTTTCCAAACGGCATTCCTTCTTCTCTTCAAAATGCAATAAATGTGCGTAACCAATCACAGCGCACCATTCCACGCACGGTAAACAACAATGGCGGCGCTTTGAATACACACGGAATCTACTTTGTGATCAACAAACAAACAAAAACAGAATAGTTATTTTAATGGCATTGATAAACCTGTGGTGGTTTTCTGTGGTGGGGAATAAACGTAATTTACGTGAGAGGCCCTCAGGCGAAGGAAAAATGCCGGCTGTTGCTTGTTCCCACATGACAGCTTCAAGCTTCTGTCATGCTAACACATTGACTCCAGGGGATCTTATAAAAAACTTTACATTATTTTACACAAAGTCAATGAAAATCGAGCAGGACCAAAACATTTTACAGCTGATCGCTGTCAAAAAAATTAAGCGACGAAGTCTCAAGGATGACAACAGCAATGACATTATTCCTAATATGACAAAGTAAGTGTTTTAGTTAATGCCATTAATGTTTATTTATCAGTGTATAGCACTAGTCAACAAAATGAATATAACATTGGAAAGATGAATGCACATTTATATACTGATTCAATAGATTCATAGCATTTTGAAAAAAAAAACACTTGTCGTCATGGATTTATTGCATTTTGCAGAATTTTTTTTTTCAGTTTTATAATAAATCTTTAAAAATCTAATTATGGATTTGAATTTTTATGTTATTTTAACGTAAAGATGCTATGTGAAAGTTTGTTACAGAAATAGTGGTTTTCATCTTTTCACTTTCTTGTTATAGAAAACGTCTCGGTTACTATCGTAACCTCGGTTCCCTGAGAGAACGTGAACGAGACATTGCGTCAGTTAGCTGACGCTATGGGGATTGATCCTTCAATCACGATAACCCTGAAGCCTTATTGCACAACGCCAGTGCAGTTGAAACTCGCGCTGGCCAATGACGCTCAAGACGGCAAAAGAGGGCGTGGCCTTCTCACTATAATAGCAGCCGTCCTGAGCGAATATCTTCAGTAAAACGACTGAACGAGCGTACAGCCTACGAAGCCGTGAGCACGGCAGCTAACGCAATGTCTCGTTCACGTTCTCTCAGGGAACCGAGGTTACGATAGTAACCGAGACGTTCCCTGTCGAGAACGTTCTCTCGACATTGCGTCAGTTAGCTGACGCTATGGGAGATTGTATAGAACCGCGCCGTGCATACGGCAAGATAGGCCAAGCATAACGAAGCAAACAGCATGCAACAATCTCAATGACCAGCCGATAGCGGCACATCGTACTAATCACCAGCCAAAAACCAACACAGGGCCAGTAGCGTACTAGTGTAACACCACATTAAGCGGGTAAGAAGTAAACGCTAAAGAATTAACAACATACCTAGCGAGCGGACGGCGTCCGGCGCACAAGTTGTAGAAGTGTTTAGATCATTGGACTAGCGGCGGTGAACACAGCACTCTTGCAGTCACCTGTTGACATCCCCAAACGGCGGACGAGGTCCGGCGTTGAAGTTTGTAGAAAATAATCCACATGCAATATTCATATGACTCAGCATCCAGCGAGCGGGTGATTTCCGGCGTCCGGAATGCAAGTGATAATCCGCAAAAACCAATACATGGTGGTATTCTCGTAGTGAATAAACCGAATACTCAGCGAGCGAGCAGCGTCCGGCGCTAAGGTATTCTCAAGTTGGCGTCGCAGTAGCGCCGCCCCTTACACACGACCTGATAGAAACCATCAGGTATGTCAGGCACTGGAGGTGGAGGGCGTGTTTACCGAAAGCACTCGGGAGGCCAATGAGGAGACATCCAGATTATAAAACCTAGCAAAGGTGTTCTGAGACGACCAGCCAGCAGCCAAGCATAAATCCTGAATAGATGCGCCTTTATACCAAGCCCATGACGATGCAATAGCTCTCGTAGAATGGGCTCTAATATTCAAAGGGCATCGCACTCCTTGGCTAGAGTATGCCAGTGAAATAGCATCAACCACCCAGTGCGAAAGTCTTTGCTTGGAAACTGGGCGTCCTTTGGTGCTGCCTCCAAAACAAACTGAGCGATCAATATAAGCTTTTAGCGCTCTTACCGGGCAAAGCTCCCTCTGGACGATCGCGTTAGTAGTCGCCGCGTCGTCCGAGGAGAAGGCGGGGATAGAAATAACCTGCGCTCTAAATGGCGTGGATAGCGATTTAGGCACATAACCCGCTTTGGGTTTCAACGTGACATTACAGTCTCCTGGTCCAAATTGTAAGCATTCAGCGTTCACAGAGAGAGCATGCAGATCTCCTATGCGCTCCTATTAAGCCAGCAGAAGCACAGTTTTTAGAGAAAGCTCCTTCAAACCTACCGTTAGAATAGGCTCAAACGGAGGAAGAGTTAGTGCTTTCAGGACCAAGGCCAGGTCCCAAGACGGTACGGTGGGAGGGCGAGAAGGTCTGAGGCGCCGTGCACCCCGTAAAAACTTCGTTATGAGCTCGTGTTTGCCCACCGAGCGCCCCCCAATATTAGCATGAAAAGCTGCGATAGCAGCAACATACACTTTAAGGGTGGAGGGCATGCTTCCCGTATCCATTCTGTGCTGTAGAAAGGATAGAATAGCTGACACGGAGCAGTTCACCGGGTCAAACTCTTTTTCTTTGCACCACGCAGCGAATACCGACCACTTAAGGGCATATAACCGTCTTGTAGCGGGGGCACGCGACTGCATCAGCGTATCGAGCACACTCTGCGGCAGCGCCGCGTCTGTCAGCGGTTCCCACACACCTTCCACGCGTGAAGTTTCCACTTCTCGGGGCTGGGGTGCCAGATCGATCCGTTCGCCTGAGAGAGCAGGTCTCGTCTCAACGGGATCGGCCACGGGGGAGCCGTTGACAGTTCCAACAGCTCGGGAAACCACGGCTGGTTCGGCCAGTACGGGGCGATCAGTGTCACTGTTGCTTTTTCCTCTCTGATCTTGTGTAAAACTGACGGCAGCAGTTTTATGGGGGGAAACGCATATTTGCTGGCTCTCGGCCACGGCAACGACAGCGCTTCTCCGCCCAGAGGAGAGCTCGTCAACGAGAAGAACAGCGGGCAGTGTGTGTTTTCCTCGGACGCAAACAGATCCACTTCTGCTTTCCCGAACTGACTCCAGATCAGCTCGATAGATAGGGGGTTCAATCTCCATTCCCCTTGGGGAATGCCGTTCCTCGACAGCATATCCGCTCCGCAGTTCATGCTGCCCGGTACATGCGTCGCTTTTATTGAAAGGAGATGACGATCCGCCCACAACAGTATCGCTTCTGCCTGTCTGAACAGCGGCCTGGAGCGCACTCCTCCCTGGCGATTTATGTATGAAACCACCGTAGTGTTGTCCGTCCGGACAAGAACATGATGGCCCCCGATCAGCGTCGCAAAGCTCTGCAGTGCTAAAAAGACGGCTTTGAGCTCTAGACGGTTTATATGCCATAACCGCTCCGACTCCGGCCAGGAGCCCGAAGCCGGGACGCCATCGCACAGGGCTCCCCAGCCCGTTAACGACGCGTCCGTTGTGACTACTTTCCGTCTCGTAACCAGCCCGAGTGGGGCACCCCCGCTGAACAGGTTGGGATCGAACCAGGGTCTCAGCGCTCGCATACATCCGTTCGTAACTGTAATGCGCGCTCGTCCCGATATCCACGCCCTGTTGGGCACTCTGGATCGTAACCATAGCTGCAACGGGCGCATATACAGCAGACCGAGTGGGCAAACCGGTGAGGCTGCCGCCATCAAGCCTAAAAGTCTCTGAAACCGTTTCAGTGGCACAGTGCCTCCGTGGCTGAATACATTCAGAGCAGACGTCAGATCCCGTTTGCGCTCCTCTGATAAGAAAGCCTTCATTGAGACTGAGTCGAGACGCACGCCTAGAAACGCGATCTCCTGCGTTGGAGATAGAGCGCTCTTCTGCAAATTCACACGTAGACCGAGGCTGTCTAAATGCGAAAGTACTGCGTCCCTGTGGCTGATGAGCACCTCTCTGGATTGTGCTAAAATCAGCCAATCGTCCAAATAATTCAGGATGCGAATGCCGCTCGCTCTCAGCGGGGACAGCGCCGCGTCTATACATTTCGTGAATGTGCGCGGGGCGAGCGCCAGACCGAACGGGAGGACCGTGAACTGGTATGCAGCATCCTTGAATGCAAATCTCAGAAAGCGCCTGTGGTGCGGGGCGATCTGAATGTGAAAATAAGCATCCTTTAGGTCCACTGAAATAAACCAGTCCCCGGGCCGAATGTGGGCGAGGATCTGTTTCAGTGTAGTCATTTTGAAAGCACGTTTGTGTAATGCTTTGTTGATTTGTCTCAAATCCAAGATCGGTCTGAGACCGCCGTCTTTTTTCGGGACGACAAAGTACCGGCTGTAAAAACCGCTCTCTCTCTCTTGCATCGGAACTGACTCTATCGCTTGTTTGGCGAGGAGATTGCAGATTTCCTGATACAAAATCGACTCGTCCTGAGCCCGGACCGTTGACGCTATCACGCCGTTGAAACGGGGAGGTCTGCGTCGAAACTGTAGAGAATATCCTTTCTGAATAATGTTCAGCATCCATTCCGATATGTTGGGAATGGCACGCCATGCATCTAAGCGCAGTGATAGCGGTTGAATGACAGGATGACCTGACCGCTCGTTGCCGCCGAGCGTCTCGTGCGTGACGGGTAGCTCGGTTCTGGGGGGCTGCGCGTTGCTCGTCGGATCGCTGCTCGGGGGCGAGTGACCCAGCGGGACTAATGAAGACCTCTCCGCTCTGTGCAGCGTGTGTGTTACGGGCACAAGAGAGGACGGCCGGGGGGCGGCTGACGCCGCGATAGACAACGGGCTTTTGTGCGGCTCGCTGAGACCGTGCATTAACCCTTCCCGTCCCCGCTTTCTCTGCGACCCGCGCGTCGCGGGGGGGTTCGAAAGCAGGGAGGGTGCGCTGTGCGTGTCTATATGAGGGTGGGAGCTGCCCTGGGGCGAGCGACCCGAAACCAGATAAGGAGGAAAACGCTCTTTTTGTGAAAAAGTAAAATTTTTTATTGCATTCAACACAAAAACATTTAAAGAGACAGTCTCTGCGTCGCCCGCAACAGCCAGGGGGACACTTGACGAGACTTTCGTTCTCTTGGCGGCGGGCTCGCCGCTCGGCGTTCTCTCTCTCACACCACTCACGTCAGGAACGCGGCTTTGCTCCGGACTGCGGTCCCCCTGGACCCGGTTTCTTGCGACGCTTCCTGGTGGATTCGTGCCAGGGGCTCTTGTGACGCACCACCGGTTCAGGTCTCACTGTCGGGGGCGTCGCCGCGGGGGGTTGCGCTGCCGGCCGGCGTGGCGCAGACTCGGAGCGGTGTCTCGGCGGCGGCGGTCCCGCCGGCGCATGAGACATAGGGCGGCGAGGAAGAAAGTGACTCATGGCTTTAGAACTCTTCACCGCCTCCGAGAATCGCTCCGTGATGGTACCCACGGCGTCACCAAACAGGCCAGATGGGGAAACGGGAGCGTTAAGCAGCGTCTTCCTGTCGGCCTCCTTGAGATCTGTGAGATTTAACCACAGCTGGCGCTGCATCACCACCATGAAGCCCATGCTGCGTCCGATAGCCTGCGCCGACTTTTTGGTGGCTTTCAGCGCGAAGTCCGTTGCCGCCCTCAGATCCCTGAAGGTACTCAGGTCCGTGCTGCCCTCGTCCAGCGCCTTTAGAGCCCGCGCCTGGAAAATCTGGAGGACCGCCATGGTGTGTAGCGACGACAGAGCCTCCCCTGACGCGGCGTAGGCTTTATCAGCCAGGTGCGCCGTCATGCGGCACGCCTTAGAGGGTAGTGAAGCCTCACCACCCAAGGAGGAGGACGACGGGCAGAGATGGGCCGCCACGGCTTCCTCGACGGGGGGGATATGCAGGTATCCACGAGCCTCCGCCCCGTCCACTTTAGAAAACAGCTCAGACCCGCCGGCGCGAGCGCGGACGCCCTGGGGGGTCGCCCACGCTTTGGTGACCTCATCGTGCAGGTCTGGGAGGAAAGGGGCACTTTTCCTCGGAGCGGCGGCGCGGCGGCCCGAGTCAAAGTACCACGAATCGAGCTTGCTCCTTTGGGGTTCTTGCGGGGAACTCCACTCGATCTCTAAATCCTGCACGGCCTTAGAGAGAATGCGCACCAGCTCTTCGTGAAAGGAGGGGGGGTGGGCGTCAGCCTCCGACGCGGCAGGCGGAGATTGGTCCCAATCTCCGTCAGACGCCGTCAGTGACATCTCATCCTCCTCTGCGGGGACCCCAAAGGAGACAGACTCGGCAGCTCCCGGTTCAGGACGCAGGCTCTCGGCGACGAACTGAACCGGAGAGCGACGGGGAGGGGAAGCGCGGCGTTCCGGCACGCGCTCGCTCTCCGTCGGTGGCTGAGCCCCCACCAGCGGCACCTTGGCGGCAGTGGGAGGCTGCAGCGAGGAGCTTTCGAGAGCGATGTTGAGCCGAGTCCTGAGCACCCTCATTGTGAGCTCATCACAATGAGGGCACTCCGACCCAACCAACGCCGTCTCTGCGTGGAGAAGCCCCAGACATACTATACACAGTTTGTGCGAATCGGGCGGGTCGATAGGACCTCCGCACCGTGAGCACATTCGCGACATCTGGATCGCTAAGAGGGACGTCCGTCTTATCCGCGTACTCAACAGATGTCTTCGTTGCAGGGTAAAACTTGCTCGTGAAGGAGAAAATACTGAAGATATTCGCTCAGGACGGCTGCTATTATAGTGAGAAGGCCACGCCCTCTTTTGCCGTCTTGAGCGTCATTGGCCAGCGCGAGTTTCAACTGCACTGGCGTTGTGCAATAAGGCTTCAGGGTTATCGTGATTGAAGGATCAATCCCCATAGCGTCAGCTAACTGACGCAATGTCGAGAGAACGTTCTCGACAGGGAACACATTTTTAACCAAATTAGTCAAAATGGATTTATTGCGTTTTGGAACCAAACTCTTCATATAATACACATTTGGTCAATTTCATTATCTGAGCTTTTTAAATATATTTATTAGACATTATCTAATACAAATCATAACATCAATTACAATACATTTTAAAAATTACTTCTAATAATATAATATTGTGCATTGTAAAAAGAAGTTAAAACAACTTGGTTTTGCAAGTCAATTCAACCTACTATTTTAAGTTTTGACTTGTGATAAGTTGATAAGTTATTTGTTAAATTAAAGTAATGTAAAATATATGTTGACTTGACATCATTTTGTACAGTGAGGTTATACTTTTTTAGAGTAAGATGATTTTTAAGTGTTACCGAGATTACTATTTTCTGCAATACTGAGACATATGATGGGGACATACTGTACAAATGTACATTGACTCTTTATTTTTAGTAGACATCAGTTGAAATGTGGCTTACCTCATCAGCACATTCAAAACTGCTGGAGGGAGAACATTTCTGCTCACTGTCCTGTGAAAAAATGAAATGATCATTAATATTCTTATGAACTGTATACTACTCCACATTGTTCATTTTCTGTGGGCCATCCGTTCATCCAGGTCATGATCTACACCTACACTGCAAAATTTCACATTTGCAATGAATATCTTTGCCTTGTTTTACAGTGAAAGCATCAACATGTGCTTAAAACAAGATAAATCTACTTTTCAAACAGGAACTGCATAAGATATCAAGACTTTACTCAGAAAATTAACTCTGAATATAAGTGTAGGCCTACTTTGTCTTGTGGCAACTTTTTCAGTTCTTTGTCGCTTAATATTCAAGATAGATTCTCTGTAAGCGGCTCATATTTCTAAATGAATTTCCGCCGCAGTAGTGAATCTGTTGAATTTATCTTTTTTTAAAGTTGTTTGGATATTTTTACTGGGAAACAAGATAAAGATGCTTATTAAGAATGCGATGCATTGTACTGTATGCAATTTCGGTTGGACCTGTGTAATAGGAATATAAAAAGTATATATTTTTTCAATGCCTATATAATTTTTATACTCCTATTCTAGCTTAATACAAAGACAACTATATACGAAGGTGATTCGCAGCTTAATTGTCTAACAGAGTAAAATAAGCTCAACCGGTGAGGATGGACTGTTTCTTTACCCGACCAATGGCAACTACTATTTTAAGTTTTGGCTTAAAAAAGTTGACAGGACTTATAAATTCAAGTTAAAAATTTTTAAGTTAAAGTAACATAAAAATAATATGTTGATTTGACAAAAATGCTGCAATTTTTTACAGTGTACTTTTTCTGAGAGTGATATGATACTTTTTCAAAGGTCATTTTCTAAAGACCTTATATGCTAACATGTTTCGGGGTAGATACGCTCTATAAATTAAGAAACAGTCATAAATGACTGAAATAAATGTAACAACCACCGCCTCATTTTTAAAACCAACAACTGCAGTGCCCTTGCAGTTAAACCATAATGAGGACGTTTACATAAAAAGAAAAATGCAGAGTGGTTTGCTTGATTGATTCTTTCGAATAGTTTTCCCGCAAGGAATGCAAAGTTTTAAGGTTGTTTTATGGTTCAGAAGGCAGCGTTTCAGAACGCAATCAAACAAAAAGAAAAGAATCAAAAGAAAAGCAGGCCTGTGGGATCCACATTAACATCACTGAATAAAGAAACTTGCTCATTATAAAACACTGACTTCAGACGTGTGATGTGCTGCTTGAAATGAAAACGCAAAAAGAAAAACCTCAAGCAAAGCTCCACAGATAAATAAGAACAGTTGCAGTGCCCTATTTAACAGCAGTCTGGATTATTCAAGCAATCTCAGAAGACATGCATTGCTTTTAGTACTTGTTTGTAAACATTCAGGGTTATTGCACGTTGGAGTTTGAACAGTCGATCTTTATACGTTTGGTTGGGGTGTGTGCTGTAGGGCTGTATATGGAACATTAAAAGTATGTCAATTTTGGGAAAGAGATGTTTTATAAAGCCATTATCATTTTTTTTTTCATTTTGAATGTGTAATTTCAACATGTAAACTAAGTTTAACACAGGATTTATATTTTATCTTGTATTTTTTGTGTGACTTAATATTTCATTGTTTTAATGCCTAAAGGTTTAAAACAAGGCAACCACACACTGTCCAAAAGAAATGGTCAAAAGTGGTCCCAAGCTGTCACTAGGGCAGTAAAATGGTCCTGATATGTAGGTACCGATGTGAACTCTTTAGGTGCAAATGTGTACTTTTTGAAAGGGTACTGACCCAGTGACAGCTAGGGACCATTTTGAACCCTTTTTTTACAGAGCATGTAAGCCTTTTGGTTGTTTCAACAATTGTTAAGCTAACTTAAAGGGACACTCCACTTTTTTAAATAGTATCATTTTCCAGATCCCCTAGAGTTAAACAATCGATTTTTACCATTTTGGAATCCATTCAGCTGATCTCCTGGTCTGGCGGTACCACTTTTAGCATAGCTTAGCATAATCCATTGAATCTGATTAGACCAGTAGCATCGGGCTTAAAAAGAAACAAAGAGTTTCGATATATTGTTCCTATTTAAAACTTGACTCTTCTGTAGTTACATCGTTCACGAAGACCAACGGAAAATTCAGTTGTGATTTTCCGGACCAATATGGCTAGGAACTATACTCTCATTCTGGGGTAATAATCAAGGACTTTGCTGCCGTAACATGGCTGCAGCAGGTGCAATGATATTACGCAGCACCCGAAAATAGTCCCCTTGGTAACTTTAAATAGCAGGTATACGATGTAACTCCAGAAGAGGTAAGTTTTAAATATGAAAATATTTAAACTCTTTGGTCATATTTGAAAAAAAAAGGTTTGATATATTTACGATATGAAATTTTTAATATATCTTAATGAATCATGAGCTTAACTAAATATCCTAATGATTTTTGGTATTAAGAAATGTGATAATTTTGACCCATATGTATTGTTGGCTATTGTTTCAAAGATACTAGTGCGACTTAAGACTCATACTGTATCTACATAAGACAGACCAAACCATTTGTCCAGTACCTGCCTCATTGAAACTCAACACTGAACACACAAACTTGACAATCAAATGGTAACAATTAATAAACATAATTTAAATAAAAACAACTCTAAATACAACAGGTGAGGTAGCATTTACATTTCAAAAAGTTCCATGGTTGTCCGGATTCATAAAGGACAATTATTTTTATTGCCAGGGAAAAACGATTTGTTGCTTCAACCTAAAAAAGTAAGTTACCCGGTTGTTTCAAAATTTAGTGATAATGCTTTCACCGCCATTGACGAGTTATCTCGTCACTTAAGAGAAAACATTTCCCTGCCAATGACGTTTTCCTGACGAGTTTTTACGGTAATCTGTAATTTGGCTATTATCTACGGTGGCCATGAAGTGCAAACCACAACAACAAATTATCCACTACATTACTCAAAAACATTTGCTTAAAAAAAGTGTTCCTGATGAGGTTTTATGTTAATCTGTAATCTCCGCGACACTTAACAAATTAATAAAAAACTGAAGCAAAAACTAATTTTAAACATTTTAAACTCTGTCTATGTTTGGATCATCATTCTGAATCTGATCTCTAACAAAATTCCTTTCCAAAAATGCAATTATTTCAGCTTTTTGCTCAAAATTTTGTATTTTTGCAGAACATACCCATATTTGAGAGGTTATAAAAAGAGAACAAATGAAGATAGGATAAATGTTCTGTTTTGTTTGTTTGAAAGCAGAGGGTCTTTTCTTTCATTTGATATATTTGTATGTTTATATATTTATAGAAGAACATTTTCATTGAAGGCATTTTGTGAAATTTTTGTGAAAATCACAAAAAAATGCTGGCAGGAAACTTTCTAAAACCTTTTTTAAAGGCTGGCAGGGAATGCATTTACTTAAAAATATTAGTTAACTAGAAACAAGTTGTGTAAAAATGTTGTGTCAACTAATATTTGAATTTGAAAATGTGAAACTCACAACCGAAAACTACACATCAATTGGACATAACGAACATCGTGAAAGACAAGTTGAATTAACTGTACATTTTAAGACAACCAAGTAACTTATTTTTTAATTGAACCAACATTTTACAGTGTACGAAAACAGACAGAGTTCAGTCATGTTATTCACAATTTATCAATACTCCATCTAATCATATCCAAACTTTAGCTCTGGCTGACCTCATTTATAAAACTCTGCGTAGGATCCATACTAAAAGTCTATGTACGCACCAAAGCCAAAAATGGCATACACCAAAAATTTGTAAGACTTATAAAAGTGTGCATACATGAATCATCCTCAGATCCATACCCTGCAAGCCCATTCTACCAAAGTTTGGTTTTTATAGATCACAACTTTTGCGTGGGAACTGGTGTACGCACATTTCCAGACCCGTTTTGTGCGTATGCACGCTTCATTAATAAGCCCCAGAAGAGCAATTTTTGTCTCTATCATGTGGAAAGCGCAATTTAAAAATACAATTTAAAACTTTTAATGATAGACAGAAATAATGACAGATTTGATGTGCTGGAGTATGGTCGCTTATTCAACACACTCTTTTACCTACCCAATCTACTGTAACTGCACCAAGTAATCAAGAAGATTCGAGCAGCTACATGTATGTCAGATAACCACTTTTACAGATTGACTATTGCTTCCAACTACGATTGCCAGAAACCCAAATTAAACAAGTTATTTCCCGAGTGACTCTATGATATTCCTGTCTGTGGAGTTTTCATAATTTGTTTCAGCACGGATGAGAGAATACAGCCATTTACTTCTGCACCCAGGGGTTTATAACTGACTCCTCAGGACTTAGGATAGAAACTGCAGGGCGCGCTGTGATGGAGGTGGTCGGACAGTGCCATATCTCTATAGTGCAGCCACTTTCAGACCTGAATTAGCTGTCAAATTATTGTTAACGATGACATCACTTAATAAGAAATGCAGGGCTTTCTTCTCAGGACAAATAATAATATTAAAAAACACATCATCTGTCTATTATATCGCCTCTACGTCTCCACCATATTCTCTTACCATTGTCGCTTTGGTTTAGGGTTAGATTTACATAAAATGACATCCTTACCCAAACCCAACTCTAACGCCAACGCCAGGCGACATATAAAATAATAAATCAGAAAAAATAGTATAAACCAAAATCTAACCCTAAACTGAAGCGACAATGGTTTGAAAATAGGAAAAAGCAGTTGAGTAACCAATACGTGATAATCACACAAAAACAGAAATGCGTTATACGATCACCAAAAAACAAGGAAATTTGTGATAATATCACGAAAAAAAGAATCAAAAATGTATGTGACTATATCACAAACCTCCTTGAGACTGTGTAGAATGCAACGTACGGCTATTATCGCATCCTTCTGGTTTCATTTTGCATTAAAGGGATAGTTGTTAAAAAAAGTGAGTTTCTATATTCTATTAACTCTTTCTTTGCCAATAACAATTCGTCATGTACATTAAGAGAAAACATTTGCTTAAAAAAGTGTTCCTGATGAGGTTTATGTTAATGACCGCGACACTTACCAAATTAATAAAAACTAACCCTAACGAATTTAAAGCGAATTCATACAAATAACCACCTCAAAAAATTGGCATGCATTGCTATGATATGTGTTGTGTGTTATTTCCCATACAACGTCATCAGTTCTTCTCTGTTTGCAACTGTTACAATATGATTGCTCAATACTACAGTACATAATAACCAGCGTGGAGTGAGGGGTTTATCTGGTTAGCACTGGCCCTCATGGGAGATGATGTAACTGCACCACACAGGGGTTAAGAAGCGTATTTTTCCATAAATCACCATTCAAAAAGTAGCCAAGAATTGCTATTGAGTTGAATAAAAATACTAAAGGACAGCCTTCTCCAGGTGCAGATCTCACTGATGTTTAGATCCAGGACTACATGAGCACACCAATGTTCTCATTTTATGAATTATTCACCTGCACACTAAATTATACAAATGTATTTTACCTTCCACTAGACACTCAGTGTATCTTTAGGTAAAACATGCGTTTTCCCCTAAAGAGGGGATTCTGCTTTCCTCAGTTATTTGAATGACTGTAATAGTTGATGTCCTCTAGGTCTGCCCTAGATTTTACCATGTAGCGTATAATGGATTTTGTGTGTTATGTCTGCGTGCACATAGACGTGATACAAGTTTTAGTACTATAGGGATGTTGGTAGAGCACATACAAAATAATTCAAATTGAAAGTAGTTTTTTCCACACATACCATATTGTTTTTTTTTGGGGGGGGGGGGCTTATTCAATTTCGAGACTAACTTTGAGGCTTACAGTATAGCTTCCTTTGCAGAAGTATTTTAACTTTAGCTGCTTTAATGGAAAATCACTTTCAGAGAATTACTCTATTATGTGCAAGGGAGGGATGTATAAATAGAGTTAATTTGTGCAATGTTATTTTTAGATAATTACTTGCACTGAACCTACAGTAATGTGTTATATTGACAGCTCTAATTTTAATGAAATGATGCTCATCATTGCCGTAAATGTCTTTATTTTTATCCCTGCAGTGGTTGTTTAATAGTATAACACTGCTGTGTAGAAAAATGTGAAGACTTACCTGAAGGTTAGCGCATGTGGAGAAAACACATGCACTGTCTATTGGCTTGACGTCATTTGAGATGACGTGTTTGGTGATGATAGCCGGTTGCAGGTTTGTTTGTACTGATGGCACAGCTGACTGCGACTCGGTTATGGGAATTAGTCCACCATCCGCACTGTAACCAAATGCCTGGATCGCATTTCCTGCACAACAAAACCCAGGCAAATAATGTAAAGAAAAATATTTCTTAAAGGGATAGTCACCCAAAAATTTAAATTCTATACATTATGGATTTATATGATGTACTTTACCATCTATCATAGTGTATTAAATTAAATGCTGCTCATCATCACCTGCTCATCGTTTTGAATGCACTGTAATGTGGCGTTCACACCAGCCACGGTAGAGGCGGCAAGCGCAGGTGATTTACATGTTAAAGGATTAGTCCAGATAAATTACTCACCACCATGTCGTCCAAACTGTTGATGTATTTCTTTGTTCAGTCGATAAGAAATTATGTTTTTTGAGGAAAACATTCCAGGATTTTTCTCATTTTAATGGACTTTAATGGACCCCAACACTTAACAGTTTTAATGCAGTTTAAGATGGCAGTTTCAACGCAACTTCAAAGGACTCTGAACCAGGGGTTTTCAAACCTGTCCTAGAGGACCACTAGTACTGCACAATTTGCATGTCTCCCTCATTAGACACACCTGATTTAAATCTTCAGCTCATTGGTAAAGACTGCAAGACCTGAACTGGGTGTGTAAGGTAACTGAATGAGGTGTGTCACAAAAAGGGAAACATGCAAAATGTGCAGTACTAGTCCTCCAGGACAGGTTTGAAAAACCCTGCTCTAAGATCCCAAACATGACATAAGGGTCTTATCTAGCAAAACGATTATCATTTTTGACAAGAAAAAAAAATGCACTTTTAAACCACAACATCTCTTCTTCATCAAGTAATTGCGGAATGATGTCGAAAGGTCATGTGTTACATATGTGAAACGCACATTTGTGGACCATTTTAAACAATTAACTGACACAAAGACATTAATTAGTATCATTCGACATACAACAACGTCGGAACGGTCCTCTTTCTCCACCTTTGGTTTCGATACGTCATCCGTGACCTCTTGACGTGATGACGTATTACGTGAGGTCGCGCTGGCGCGTCACAGGACCGGAGGAAGACGAGAAGTTGTGGTTTAAAAGTGCATATTTTTTATTTTTCTTGCCAAAAATGAAAATCGTTTCACTAGATAAGACCCTTATGCCTCGTTTGAAATCGTTGAGAGTCCTTTGAAATTGCAATTTTAAACTGCATTAAAACTGTTAAGTATTGGGGTCCATTAAAGTCCATTAAAATAAAAAATCCTGGGATGTTTCTCAAAAAACATAAGTTCTTCTTGACTGAACAAAGAAAGACATCAAGGGCCCTATTTTAACGATCTGAAACGCAAGTGCGAAGCGCAACGCGCAAGTGAGTTTGTGGGCGGATCTTGGGCGCTGCTGCTATTTTCCCGGCGTGAGAAATAACTCTTGCGCCGGGCGCAAATCAATAAGGGGTTGGTCTGAAGTATGTTCATTATTCATAGGTGTGGTTTGGGCGTAACGTCAAATAAACCAATCAGAACGCTATCCAACATTCCCTTTAAACGCAAGGGCGCAAGTTCCATGGCGGGTTGCTATTATTATGACGGATTTACCAGGCGCAAGCCAGGAGCGGTTCACAGCCGAGGAGACCGACGTTCTTGTAAGAGCAGTCAAAGACAGAAAAGTTGTTTTGTATGGGGATGGGAGAAACCCACCCAAATCAGAGTAGGTTAAACAGGCGTGAGAGGAAATAGCCACAGTCTCATCAGCTGGCATCCCAAGCGCTACAATGATGTCAGGAGACGGGGGAATCCCAAGCTTGCCAGCATAAATCGGGCACGCCGTGTAACGGGAGGTGGATCTGCCTCTACACAGACGCCAGCAGAGGACATCGCTGCGCCCACCCTCACCGCTGAAAGGGTTTGAGGGCTTTGAAATCGGACCCAAGAAACGCAAGCAAGGTCCAACCCCAAAGTACACTTACAAATCAAGTTCACATTAAGGTTTCTTTTTAATTATTATTTACATAAAATAAACGTAATACAGCCACACAACAAACTTATGAAAATATTTTAATCGTTATTTGCATGAGAATTTTTTAACGCAGCCACACAATAAATAAAAACTATCACCACAATGCTCACCACTATGATTCCCCTTATCTCGTGTATTAATATTTTTTATTGTAACAATTTATGATTTGCAAAAATAACTGTTGCATCTGTGTAGATTAGATACAAAGTGTGTGCGCGTTGTGCACGCTATACATTATGGTCAAGCATGCGCCCTTAAAATAGCATAATGAACAACGCGCAACGCGCCACTTTAAACTTTTTTTTTCTGGTCAGTGGCTCAATTGTTTTTTGAAACTGCAAAATAGCATCAGGGATGGTTTGCGCCGGAACACGCCTCTTTTTTTGCGCTGAACCGCCCAGGGAGCGCAAGTTCATTCCCTAGTTTGCCAACGTGCGTTTGTGGAGGGAAAAACCCACTGTGTGCCGGTGCAAAATACGAATGATACATGCGTCACTGACAAAGTCAATTGCGCTGGGTGCAAGATAGGGCCCCAACATTTTGGATGACATGGTGTTGAGTAAATTATTATTATTATTTTGTTTTTAAGAATTGATTCAAAAAACATAAGTTCTTCTTGACTGAACAAAGAAAGACATCAACATTTTGGATGACATGGTGTTGAGTAAATTATTATTATTATTTTGTTTTTAAGAAAATTGACTAATCCTTTAAATCAATGCAAAGACGCAAATAGGCACCCTGCGGCGTGGTACGTGCGAATTGAACGTTGCTGCGGGAAACGCGCGAGTTGAAATCCCCTGAAGCCCCTCCCATGACGTGAATTTCCACGTGAATGTCTTGGATTATTAGAATTTCACACGCGAATGAAGCGGGTAAACTCAAAATGTTCAAGCATCCAACACCACACAAGTAGCGCGTTTTTGCCGCCTCTACCGCAGCTGGTGTGAATGCATCATAAGTCACCTTTGGCCAAATGCATAAGTTTATAAATTTTTGAAAGGTGGTATTATCTCACTATTGTTTATACTAACTGTAAATACAAAACAGTTGGTTTACAAGACAAGGACCAATGACATCATACGGATAACACAATGCAATAAAAAATATTTTTTATGTCAGTCTTACATGTTTAGTCATGTAAGTGACTGTTCTTAAAAGTCTGAAGACTTGTACTAATCTAAAAATTTTGTACAATTACAATAAATAGTGCTGAGAATTTTTATATATTAGCGAACATTCATTTAGCAAAAGCCACGAGACAGATCTACAGCAAGAGAAATCACACAGCCATGAGGCATGGCATTACTCAGTAACATGCAGCTTTAATGTATGTTAAGCCAATAAGGATGGCTGTTTAGGGCATGAGGTTATATAAGGTTTCTGTCTCATCTCAACTTACTCAGACATGTGTTCTCCCTGAAGTCCCGTAGGAAAGCCTCACACTCGGTTTCATGACTTCCACTGCCTCGACAACCACACCATGGGGAAATGGTTATGTTGGTGTGGCTGGCATCCACATAGTTAGGAGTCACATCTGATCCTGTAAAGCCAAAGATAGAGATTCTCATAAATATTTATAGTGTGGGAGCACTGTTGGTTTAGAGATGTCGCTGTTTAGAGTATAATGTGCTGTTTGGCTGAGTAAAATGGCCAAAGAATGTTGGTCTGCTCTCTTTTTGGTACCAATGTCCATAGATTTTTTTCTAACCCTGCAGGATAAATCCCAAATAAATGGCAAAAAAAAAACTTTATTAAAGAAAATGTTAAAAAAAAATGTCTGATGGTTTGCACACTTCCTTTGGTGTTGTAAAGCTACACTGTCAGAACCAAATTTATAGAAAAGCTGTCAGTGGGCCAGTACCCTTCCAAAACCACAATCTGTTCCAAAAAGGTCCACATTAGGATATTTCCATAGAGTACTGCGTCCCAGTGACAGCTTATGTACCTTTTTCTGACAGTCTAGAGCCGTTTCTCAATATGCGTTCTTGTTTGTACTTGTGTTCTTGTGGACTTCTAAAACGTCATCAGTCGCGGGCTCGCGGCCCAAGTACTGTTCCAATTACAATTTCGTGTCAAGCCAAGTTCACTTAACATCCCCGGATGTGTTCTTGTTCCGCCTGTTTTATCGAGGATGCATCAGTAGGTGACTTGTGCAGACTTATGACAACCTAGTTTCCCAGAATGCATTTCACGTCAACGGCAATGTAGCTTAAAACTTGCACAATATTTGAAATATTACTGAAAGTTATAGATTGCAGCTTTAATGTAAGCCTACCCATTTACATTTAAGACCCTGGACCACTAAAACCATAAGTCACATGGGTATTTGTAGCATTAGCCAACAATAATCTATAAATCGTTTTTCGTGTCCGTGGCACGACTTTCGTTTTCGTGTCATTTTATGCATTGTTTTCACCCCCCCCCAAAACAATTTTTAAATCATTGTCGCTTGAGGTTAGATTTGGGGTTTGGGTTAGGATGTACAGTTATGTATTGGTTTCTACATGTTTTTCTTCCTCTTTTAAACTATTCTCGCCTGGAGTAGAGTTGGGGTTTGGGTTAAGATGTCTAAAAATGTAACAGAAAGTGATTCTAACCCCAACCTCAAGCGACAATGGTAAGAAAATAGAAAAAAAAACAATGAGACAACAATACATTAAATGACATGAAAAAGAAAGTTGTGCCACGGACACGAAAAACTATTTATAGAAATTCGTGCGAGTGAGACAAAAAAAGAAATTCACGCTCAATAATGACTTTTTCTGTGTCATAAAATGTAGTTTTAAGAGATGTTTAGTCGAGAATATAAATGAATAAACTTTAAATATGTGGTCAGTTAGTGAAGATAGTGCCTATATTAAAATTTCCTTTTGGATATGTGAGTTCCAGGGAATCAATGGGTGGTCAGTGGTGTGTACACCACCGACGCAGCCTCATCTCGGCAAATCCTTATGAAATGTCCCGCTGTTTTAGTGCAGCTGTTCTGTCCTTAGGTGTCTGATGGTTAAACCTAAAATATTGCCTTTTGGATTAATCAGGAGTGATAATGTTACTGCGCACCGAGGTCCTGAAGTGCTGCAAACTAAGTGCTCTTCCGCCATACAATATAGTTCTCATTTTTTATCGCCACGTTATATTTTGTACCACCATACTTACTCGTGTAACTACACATGTAACAGTCTTTAAATAAGGAAAACATGGAAGTGTTTGGTGGCTTCTATATTCAACCCTGTTTGGATCCTAAAAAATTAATGGGGCTAGGCTAAATGCTAACACATTCGCGACGCGCTATACAAAGATTAAGTGCACAAATTGAAAAAAGATAGGGATGTATTCATTCGTCTAAGTTGAGGTAAGAACATAGTAAAATATTTAAAAACTTTGATGTTTTCCTTTAATGTGCAATATAAGGTAACTGTCTTACTTTAAACTTGTCTCTTGTTCTTCATGAAGTTTCACTAAATGGATCACTAAATAAAAACTGCTACATTATACAATTTATTCAAATTACAGTCCATTATAATGCAATTGCAAATTCCTGCTTTTCATAGTCGTGAAGCAGATTTTTCCAATAATCACTCACCAATGAGTCCAACGTAGGACACCAGACAACCATGGTAGTTATCATTAGGACAGCTTGTTATTGAATGCGGTGTCGTCTGGCAATTCATGTGGAAGTCTGCCAGTCTGGATCTAGTCCAAGCAAACAAAACAAATTATGGAATTTAACAGCCTGTAACATTTATTTCACTGAATAGGATTCAAATGAATGCATAACATCAATCTATGTAGATTTATAAACTCATAGATAATCACCTACTGATACTGTATAGGCCCTTGTGTGTACTTTTGCCCCCGCACCTTCTATGTAAGGTGCTTCAAGTGTCAAGCCCCTTTAGATAAAGCTGTAAAGGAAAGATCTATTCTCACTGTTATTTATTGCCGCTGTTACATCTGCTATCATCAGCGGGCTAATATAGAAGGCAGAAACAATACGCAGCTGTGAATGTGCAATATCAGATGCATTCTGCCAGCCCTAACTAGCATCTAGTGGGGTACCAATTGAAGGTTATTTCTGCTTGACTCTATGCGGCCTTTCGCCAACTCGAGCAATCTGCCTCAAACTGCCACTTCCTAGGGGGCCGTGCGCATTCGCAAATAGATCGATCCAAACACCAGACCTGAGGTGGGCAGGGGGTCACATTAGTACTTCTTCTTGAGTATGAACTCTCTCCCACGGCACTTTACACTCGGAATAACAGCGCAGTGTAGGCCTCCAATAACGCAAGTGAGATGGATGTCTCTGGCTCTGCGACCTCCTACTGGACCCTGATTAATGCCGAAACGCCCCGCACGACTGTACGGCCCGCTGACTGCTCGAATCGGGCTCGGATGCGGCGTGAATATTAACCGTGCTGTTGACTGTCGAGCGCACATTTGGGAGGCGTTGCCCGCTGGGTGTTTACCTCACGGAACAAAGAACGGTATCTGCGTCACTCTCTTGGGAACAGGCCAAAAAGGTCATCCTTTCTATTTGGTTTTATTGACATGGAAATTTATGTTTCTGGGATGCGATTTTCCAGTGCTTTATCTCTTGATAACTGCAGCACTGACTCAAAGACAAAGCCAGCAAGGTGTGTAAAACTAGCAATCAGGAAATTGTGCGTGCTGATGAGACGGCAGTTCAAAGTCAACCTGTAGAAGGCCATTTGAAGTAATCCTGGATTAGATGTAAGAGTTTAAGGATATAACAAAAAATTATCTACAATATAACCAACGCTGGGAGGTGGCTAATTCATATTAATTTGTATGACCACATTTGTACATTTTTGTATGATTTGCCTTTGCCTCTTTGATGTTGAGGTTAGTGGCAGGGTATCATTGTTGTTTTTTTATGATAATAGCACATTTGTGCAAGATTACGTTTGCACGAATTCTTACGAATTAGCTAACTCGTAAAAGATGTTAAAATTCTCATGTAGTAGAAGCATTAAACCTAATACAAATTTGTTTAATGCACATGGTTTTGTTAAGGTGAGATTTAAGGATAGCTAAGCTAAAATAAAGAAAATTCTGTCATTATTGGCATACTTTCATGGCATTCTCAACTTATTTTTAAGATTGATCAAAAAGATCCCATGGCAACAATCTCTTTTTTATGTTTCTGTTTTGTACACCGCAAAAAATGACTTTCTTACTTAGTAGTTTTTTCTAGTTTTCAGTAGAAATCAAGATGCATTTTCTTGATGAATTAAATGTTTAAGAAAAAGGTAAACTTATTTCAAGATTATTTTCTTACCCTATTGGCAGATATTTTTGCAATAATAGTTTTTCTTAGGTCCTTTTGCTTATCAAGAAACACGACTTTTTTAAGATGTCAAATAAATCTTTGCTGTCCCCAGAGTACGTTTGGAAAGTTTAAGCTTAAAATGTCATATAAAATTGCACTTTCTAGGTGTGAGCAAAAATTGCAGTTTTTGGGTGTGTCCTTTTTAAATGCAAATGAGCTGATCTCTGCACTAAATGGCAGTGCTGTGGTTGGATAATGCAGATTAAAGGGCGGTCTTATCCCCTTCTGACATCACAAGAGGAGCCAAATTTCAATGACTTATTTTTTTACATGCTTGCAGAGAATGGTTTACCAAAATTAAGTTACTGGGTTGATCTTTTTCACATTTTCTAGGTTAATTGAAGCACTGGGGACCCAATTATAACACTTAAAGATGGAAAAAGAGAGATTTCCATGATATGTCCCCTTTAAGATTGTTCTGAAAACGACAAAAATTCTAAGTAAGAAAGTAATTTTTTTGCCGTGTATGATCTGCTTTTGCCCCAGTGATGCTAGGTTAGCGGTGGGGCTTCATTATTACTTCTATTCTGATAATCATAAGTTGTGTTAGGACTTGTGATGAACAGTTTCATATTTATTAAGTATTACGGGAAAACGTTGCAACCAACAGCACACCAAGCTTAGGCAGCAACTTCTGGAATGGAATTCTGCTTGAAATATTAACAGAGAGTGCCTTTGTGATAACTAATCCTATATTTGAAAACAACAATACTAATTTCTTGCTAGAATGCAATTAAAAAGTAAATTTTATTTACTTCCTTGGCCACCATTTTATTTTTTTAACTCAACCAGGCTCGGCCAATCACATTCTCTGTGCACGCCCACGCATACAATTGTGGGACAGGAGAATGAAGGTATCTCAGGAGACAGGAAGTAAACCTAACATTGGATTCGGACATGCCTTGATGCCACTTAATTTAAAATAAGTTTTCAGAGTGTCAAGTGTGGTTCCTTTTTTCAAAATGTGTGTTCTGCGCTTTGAGAGATCATGTGTGCATCACGTGTTTTGTCAAAATAAGTGCCTGCTGCACATGCGTCAAACCGTTTATGATAAAAGAGACGCTCACGTTCACAAAATACACGCAAGACACTCCCTTAACAGTAAACTCTGATTCCGCATGAGATTATGTGAATATCTGGCAAACGCGAGCGTCTCTTTTATCATAAACTGTTTAGACGCGTCTGCAGCAGGCACTTATTTTGACAAAACACGTGATGCACACAGATTCACTCGACGTGCAGAACACATATTTTGAAAAATGTTGTGAAGAAGTTCGCATCGAGCGCCCTCGAAAAAATAAGTCACCAGCCGCCACTGCTTGATGCCTTCATGCCTTGGAGTGCTGCCTCATACGCACCCAAAGTAGCAACAAAACTGTAGAAACATGATGGCGACTACCATATAAGGGGACCCGCGTTGTATGTAGATAAAAACAAATCATTCTAAGGTAATAAAAACAATACAGATCATTATGTAAGGTCTTTATACACCACTGATAATATAGTTATTTATATTATATTGCATTTCTCCTTCTAAAGCGATCCTTCTAAAAGTTACACAATGCTCCTTTAACCCATGTATTCAGATTGTTTTTACTTGAATAAATGTAGTTTGTTTTGATCGCCAGATAAAGTAGCTTGTTTAGATTTGCTGACATTTTTACAGTGTTAAAAATGGCCACCCGCAGCCCCAGTTTAACCAGGAGCTAGAATTGCACTGCACTTTTAGTGTAAATTAAGCTTATTATAGCTTGTGACTTGCGACAGACGTTAGTGCTGTTACCACCCACAGAAAGCCTGCAGTAAACTAAATTCTGTTTTCAAAAAAACCTTCTAGTCATCATGGCGGCTGTAATGCATCAAATGGTAACCAAATAAAGGAGACGAGCTTTAAAACCCAGCATCTATCACGCTTTTAGTGTTTTTAAGATCCCCGGGTGCTTGCATCATAGTAATAGAGCAATGCTATGCTACAGTTCTGACAAAGTATGCAACCTATAGTACTATAGTAACAGTAATTTTATAACAGTAATTTTATTATCTTAAAAAATTGCGTATTATCATGGAAAAATAATTATTTTAGTGGATAAAACTGTGTTCTGTGTAACATTTCACAGATTGATAAAGATTCCTATTATGCTTTGTGTTATGGCAACGTAAGAAGTGTGCACACAGGAACACAGGACTTGTTTTTCTGTTAAACCCAGCTACCTAATAAGCATACTACATAAAAGAGCGCTTGCCTAAATGAACGAATCCCTCAGTGGAGCAGATGATTTACATTGTTAATTACATTCTGCCTAGCTGAAGGAAGCACAAGGGCACGAGATGTGTAAATGAAGGCCCCTGGTAACAGATTTGCAGGGTTGGAGTGTTAACCGTTATCATCAGCATTAATATTACCATCACTCCCGCCCCCCTCAAGAAGATTTCAGGGGCCTGCTATGCCATTAGGGACATGGCTAAATGGAAGACACCTATTATTTGCACGACATCACGCACGGCTATCATCCAGTCACGTGCAAGTGCGAGGCCCATCTAGGCGACTCTTTCAGATGGCGTGCAAAAGGGTTACAAAAAATTAATTACAGGGTTTGGTTTTCATTTCTCTGTGAGGCCAGCTGGTGTAAGTCCAGCAATTTCATTTGACGTCAAACGGATTTAGAAAACGATGTTGATCCTTTAGCCGAATTTACGAGTCATTGCACATTTGTTCTAAGAAATGCAAAGCATTCATGCGAGGTAGATAGAAAGTAACTTTGGCTTTGGGCTCTATCTTTTACCATTCACTGGATATTGAAGATTTATTAAAAAAATCGATGCTGATAATTTAAAAATACTGTAAAATATAAAAATGTGTTGTTTTTATGGTAAAATACAGCTTAGTGCGTTATACGGTTACAGCATTTTGTTTGTAGGGTTTTTTTGTACATTTATTTAACATTTTTGCATTTTTTAAGTAAACTGGACGGCAATGATGATCAAAGTTTATTTAAAGTGACCTCTTCATGGACAAAAACCATTACTTGTATAGAACAGTGTCATACATCTTGTTTAGTATTTTTGTCTAGTTTTCAGTAAAAAATATCTAAAAATTCTTATTTAGAATAGAAAGATGCTTTTTCTTGATGAGCAAAACGACCCAAGAAAATAAATCTAGTTTTTAGATGTGATTTTGTGCGTAAAACAAGCAAAAAAAAAAAACAAAAAAAAATTGTCAGTGGTTAAGCAAAAATATCTTGAACATTTTTATTAAACATTAAATTCAAAAAAAATTCTAAATACCTTTTTTTTGCTTGTTTTATGCACAAAATCACTTAAATTTGAAATTTTTGGTCTAAAAACTAGACTTATTTTCTTGGGTCGTTTTGCTCATCAAGAAAAAGCATCTTATTTTAAGAATTTTTAGATATTTATACTGAAAACAAGACAAAAATACTAAGAATTGTTTTTCTTAAAAATCCTTTTTTGCAGTGTAGACAAAAAATATACAATTTAAGTGAATTTGTGCTTAAAACAAGCAAAAATATCTGCCAATGGGGTCTGAAAAAAATAATCTTGAAATAAGATTTATTTTTTCATAACACTTAATTCAAGCCAAATTTTCTTACCCCGTTGGCAGATATTTTTGCTTGTTTTAAGCACACATTCACTTAAATTGTATACTTTTTGTGTAAAAACTATACTTATTTTTTTTTATTATTTATTAATTTTTTTTGGGGGGGGGGGTCATTTTGCTAATCAACAATTTTTAGATATTTCTACTGAAATTAAGACAAAAATACTAAGAATTGTTTTGTGCTTAAAACAAGCAAAAATATCTGCCAATGGGATGAGAAAAAAAAACTTGAAATAAGATTTATTTTTTTCTTAAACACTTAATTTAAGCAACATTTTCTTACCCCAGATACTGTATTTTTGCTTGTTTTAAGCACACATTCACTTAAATTGTATATTTTTGTCTAAAAACTATACTTATTTTCTTGGGTCATTTTGCTAATCAACCATTTTTAGATATTTCTACTGAAAACAAGAAAAAAAAACTAAGTTAGAAAGTAATTTTTTGCAGTGTACAAATATAAAACACTTCACAAAACCTAGAGATATTGCCTCTTTAAATAGCTATAGTTTGATGCTTTTAATTTGTGACTCCTTTTGAAAAGATAGCGTCACTGTATTGTAGTTTCACATAGCTGTTTAAAATGACACACACATTTGATTTCTTAGCAGAGACTCGTGGCAGCCCACTCATTTCCTAATTGGAGTATTTATCAGTGATGATTCAGGAACAGATGGTTGTGCCGTTATTCTCTTTATACATCCTCAGCCCAGCAGGCATATCCACAGACAATACATGCTGTGCATTCGGACAAATATCAAGGCCAAACATTTCAGACGCGCGCGTATCTTTACAGCTTAATTGTGCGGTGATGGAAGAGGTTCTTTCAGCTTCCCACAGAGAGATGCTGTCAGCACACTTTCACTTTAGCTTTGTCCTCTCTGTCACATTCATATCCACACAGTGCCGGTACATCTCACCTTGTGCTAATTCTGACTGAGGTTACAAAACTGTTAGATGTTTAAAATCAAATCTGGTATATTTTTTATTTTTAAGTCTTTTAGAATTAAATAATGAGCATTAGCAACCTAATCATTCAATCAATAAACGTATCGTAAGCAAGTATCGATAATACATGTTTTTGCTCGTATTGCTTAGTATTTACAAAAGTAAAGAAAAGAAAACCAATGTGTATTTTTTTTTCAACTTAAACCTTCATACCTATTTTGAATATGATTTATTTCCTGGGTGTGTGCAAGTGTCTGCATTTTTATGCTTGTGGGGATAAATAAGCATCTTTTAAAAGGTCTGAGGAATTCAGGGCCATGGCCGGAGTCTAAGCGACGAGACCATAAATGATTTACAGATCCTTTGTAGGCACACAAAATCATAAATAAGAGCCTAGGGCGAGCTTTATAAACATATAGCTTAGGCTTAATCTCCACGGTAGTGTATTCAAAAGGATTTTGGACAATGTCAAACGCAGTTCATTTTTTACAGTGTACTCTGGTATGAGTGAGATAAAATATGGCATGATACACTATTAAAAAGAAAAAAGATATGTAGAATAAAAATGAAAGAAAATCCCAAAATTATTGGTATGTTTTTGCATTTTTTATGGTTTCACTGTTCATACAGGTAAGTATTATTAATACGTAACTTTTAAAAACTCGTAACACAAAGATTTTTTGTAGGTTTAAATAGATGCTAAAGCATACAATGTAGACATATTTGTAACATTTAATTGTAGAATTATTAAGTTTTTCCAGCCACATTTACAAATCTTTTATACCATAAAAATTGCTTTATAATTTCCCTTTATTAACAATTTTATTGATAATGTTAACACCCTAAACCTACCCCAAACCTTATCCTAAACTCAAACCCAATTTTTTTCTTACCATATAACTTAATGGACAGAAATGTATAGGACAAATTTTGTAACATCCTTATCCTTAATCTACCACTTCTTGAACCAAAAAATATATTTAATTGTATGCTTGTTCTTTAAAAGGATCTTATTAAAGTCAAGGATATCAATATACCTGCATATAACTCTGTCTTTCCGTTTACTGTTTACTCAGCCTGGCTAGTGATTCGGTTGTTGGATGTCCTCCAGTGTCCTGCTGTGGGAAAGGCAAGGTGATTTCTGCAGGCTACAGCAGATTGAAAGGGCAGCCAAAGTCCTCAGGTTGGCGTGATGGGGGCTTTTTCTCAGTTTATATATCATACAGTGTTTGAGGACAAAAAGCCTGAAGTCAGTTGCTATATACCTTAGAGATACTGTAGTGTATAAGCAAGAGTTGCCTTTGCTATGCACTGGACAAGCTTGTTGATGGCAGGATAGATCAAATCTCATGTTAGCACAAACTTTCTAGCCTTTTAATTTCTGTTTTACTGACCATTTACTAAAACAAGTTACAGTTTCATTTTTTTCTGTGTCCTTGATATCACTTTCTATCATTACCTACCATAACTAACAAAAGACAGTTTCTTCGTATGTGTCACCACTTTTGTAGGAACATAAATCATTTAATATATAATATAATAAATCATTATGGTATTAGTGCCATTGTCCAAAACCTAAACATGCATCCATGTTTGATTAAAGTATAGAAATAATTATGATAACAGGTTGTTGTAAATGTATCAATATTATCTTAAAAACACTCTTATTTAACTCTGAATCCATCAATATACAACTGATATATGTTACTTATTACATGTCTTGTTGGAATGCTTGATTTTGATTTTAATTTTAAAGGACATTTTTAAAGTGATTTAAATCATATCTTTCAGAACGCACTCAATTCGTAAACTCTGGTACAAACAGATCTCAGACAGTTCCATTACCACATGGCGTCCCTCATGGGTCGGTGTTGGGTCCTACTCTACTCAGCATTTCTATGTTGCCTCTTGGGCAGATTCTCCAAAAGTATGGTAGGGGTTATCATTGCTTTGCACCTATCAAATAGATCTGATAACTTTAAACTTTCTGTGGATGGGTCCCTGAATCTTCGTTGGGTGTGATTCTTGACTTTGAACACTCATTTTAAGCATGTTACTAAAGAAGCTTTTTATCATCTGCAGAATATAGCACGCACTGTATAAGGCCATTTCTTCCCATGCATGATGCAGAAAGGTTTATTCATGCCTTTATAACATCCAGGCTTGATTATTGTAATTCTCTGTGTGCAGGGTAGCCCACAAGTTTTATAAAGAGGCTGCAATATGTGCAAAATTCAGCTGTTCGTTTTTTAACTTACACACCATCACGCATATATTGAAGGGGTTTTATATTCAGCAGTCAACAGACGACCTTGTAAAAAATAATAAATCCTTTCATAAGTTTGTGGATTTGCTTGAGCTAGAAATAGCTACTGAACATAAATAAAATGTGCAAAAGGATTTTGAAAAAATACCATTAGAAAGAGCTACTATAGATCTTTTGAACATAAATAAAATTTGCAAAAGGTAGATATGTGAGTAAAATTTTCAGCATGGTTAAATGCTAAAACTAGTTGTTCAGATAGAAAGAGCTTGAAAAAAAAAACTTTAAAATGACACCAAGACCATGTCTATGGGTTCAAGAATAACAAAATACTGGCCATTTGAAACTCGAAAGTCATTTTTTTTTGTCCCATTGTTTTCCATTTTGCGGGTGGTAAAACTACTGTGCACGTCGTTCAAATTCATTGAAATTTCGTTCACTTGTAGTTTAGCAATTAAACTAAATGTATATCACAATTTCAAGAATGTTTTCTGCACATCGCCTGAGGAAATCCGAAGTTGCTTTGAGGGGAACCAAACTGACAGCCGCGACAGCGGAGATTATCACATACCTACAAAAGGGTATTGAATAAGGCTTGCATCTGACCTGCAGTGTTATCATTCTGGCTTGGTGGGATGTCAGCCAGCGAGTCTTCTGATTCTGACCTTGTTCTTTTACTACTCAGAGTCTAAAACAAGGAGGGCATATTAAGTGTTCGTTGTATTTTCATTTTAACCAAGCAGCTATGGTTGCGCGTTTCACACACAAACACACACCTCTCCACTCCAGAGCACGTTGACACAGACTGACCGACGCATGCGCTTTTAACTTGTAAACGCAATGGTGTATGGGTAATGTAGTCTCTGCTCTGGGTGGGACGAATAAGGAAGCGTACATTAAGGGCGTTCTGAAAAGCCGCAGCGCAGCCAAAGGATTAAAATAAACCTCTGATTTTTAAACAGATGTGAAATTGATCGTTCCGGTACGCTAAAAGCACGTTCTGGGCGCATGGAGAGGTGGTGGTACGCTCAAGAGCTATATTTGGAAGTGGCGGTACTGAGTACCGGGGCGTTCCAACCAACTTAAAGCACTGGGCCCCAGAATATATTTGTAATTTGGTTTCAGTGTCCAGTCCACACCATCTTGGTCTTTCCACTCCGCGGGTTCTCTTATGTTTTACCAGCCTTTTACCACTATACACACAAAACTATGGTTGAGAGGTCGTTCTCTGGTGTTTCCTATTAGGAGTACTCCATCTTTTGATTGTTTTAAAAAAATACTTAAAACACATATTTTTAGTGAAGCTTTTAAGATATAAGTTTATAGTTGTTATTGCCATTGTTTATTGTGCTTTTGTTATGGAGTAGTGTTGTTTCATTTTTTTATTGTTGTTTTTAATTGTTGTAGCCCCTTGAGTTTAAGAAAGGCACAATTCAAAAAATGTATTATTAGTATTATTATTATTGTTATTATTATTATTACACATGGCAACCCAGATGCTGCAAATGTATATTTATTTTATTTATATTACACAAAAATTAAATATAAATATGTATTTTAATAAAATATCTGGCATTATATTTACAAATTATTAAACCATATAGTGTGTTTGTGACATCTGAACGTCTTAACTTAAAACCTAAAGTATTCGCGTTTTCCTCGCAGAACGTCTGCATTCGTTAAAAATGGGTAAATAAAATATTTCAAGTCAATATTTAATGTTCCTTACATTACTTATGAGGTAAATAGCCATGTAGCTGGTTGTTAATCCCTAAATAAGTCCACTACTTACTTAGCACACTAGCATTTTATTTCCACCCAGTTTTTTGCCATTGTATTAAATCCTGATCTTAGTGTACCAAAAAATACTATATAGCAAATCATATTCATTTGTCAACAGTGCCACAGTACATAACAGGAATGAACCATACAGTGTTTTTATTAATATACAAGTGCCATACTTCAACAGCCAGGCATCACAGTGGCATTTCATTTAAACCAATACAGTCTTCATGTCTCGCAGTTCAATTACATCTTAACCATGACCCTGAACTTTTCTTTAAGCATGTGAACAGTACGGCTGACTTTTAAAGTGTTTTTCAATGACTTCAGTAGACTGAGATTTATACGCAGGCAATCTCTTGTAGTCCCAGGTGATGGGTGATGAATGACACATGAACTGGGGAAAGGTGAATGCGGCCTCAAAGGGGAACGGTTCATTCGACACACAGACGATTGATTTTCTCGTAGTTCACCATACTAAGTTAATTAACACTCCCCACTCAATAAACCTCCTATACTAAATGTTACCAATATAATGCAAAGGTTTCTCGGTTGTGTGATTAATGGATGATTTCGCATCCCTTGAGATTAAGACAAGGCCTGGTTAGGACAAGCTCTGTCCCTGGATACGTGGCATACTGATGAAACCCTAGTACTTCACAAGTGCCTTTTGCTGTAAAGATCAATGCTATGCTGTTACTTGTTGTCCGTCATATGTGTGGGTCAATAATATGCTTCTAATGGGATGCGTGTCCTTGACTATATAGATTATATATTGGCTACAACTGCAGTGAATTGCTTTTTGACCACCTACTGACTCAATCTTTACAATGTTTTGGAACATATGGATCTCCTGCTGATCTAATGTATGTCCTGTGTTTGAGTATACGTCTCAACTACAGGTTTAACCACTTTCAGTTTCAGGTGTCCATACCTTGACCTTGCACTGAATAACCTAAGGAGTGTTCGGTCCAGATTGCATCTTGTTTTTGGCCAAGAACTGTCCATTTAGACAGGAGGAGACTCTTTGATTGACATGTACAACGACCAACCACAGTTCATTTTGTTTTGACATGCTGTTTAGAGCTGGGATCATTTCAGCTGACCATAAATACAATTTCTAAACTTTGTCAATCTAGCAATATTTTTCAGTCCAAAAGTACACACAAGGATATACTATTATTTGGTACCAAATAACTCAAGCAAAACTTATATATCTTACAAAGATTTGATGCCCCCAACCTAGAAAACTTTAGCCCTAGAGCGCGCATGAAAGCCTGCCAGATTTATAAAGATTTCTGGTGCCGTGACCCGGAGCGGAAAACCTTACCTGCAGAGCGGATCAGAGCGGCAGGTCCTCCTTAGCTCAAGGCAGTTAGGTTTCGTCTTATCCTCGAAAGAGCAGCCAGGCATGATGGTTTGCCGGCGACGTTCAGCACAAGCTTTGTCCCGACATGAGCAGAAGAGCAGCGGGTAGCTGAACTCCGTTTGCACCCGGTCGAAAAACTGTCGGAGGGCCTTATGGCAGCGTTTTCGATTGCAGGGTTCCTGAGCTTGCTGTATTGGAGTTGCCCGACTGCAGGTGGCCATGTACATCGACCGTTGCCTCTTGCAGGTGTCGTTTAGATTGCAGGCCTTTGCCGCATCCAGGCAGGGGTTACAAGGCTTCCCCACATCCGAACACACATACCCTTTCGCAGAAGCTGAGTCCATGGCTGTCGGCAGACATAGAGGGAAACAGTGTGGGTTAGCATGCTTGGTTAAACAGAAACAGGTGAAGTCAGGTGGAAATACGCGTGCTTATCCGGGCAACACATTGTTGCTTCCTCTTTTTGACTTGCAAATGTCAATGCACATGTATTTTTTCTAATAAAGGTATTTTGCTAGACAGTACAGTACAGTGCAGTAGATGAAAATAATCCAAACAAGCAAATATTCATGGTGAAATAACCCTGGCTGTGAATACATCCACCAATTTTTCCTTTTCTCACAGTTAAGCTTGACATATAATGACCTTTCCTGACTTTTTGATAAAACTACCGTGCTCAAATAGCTTTTTTTAACATGCACAGTCAGTTTTTTGGTAGTCAGGTACAGTCTTCGTCCTGAAGCATGTTTAATTAGGTTTCACCCAATAACAACTCTCGGATAAGCCATCGTTTGGCATCTTGAGAAATACAGTGACAAATTGCTCCTGCTTGTCATTTATATAAAAAATAAATCCGTCTGAGATTAAGGAACAAAATGTATTTCCTTTCTTTACTGAATTTGAAATCCTTACAGGTTACAAGCTACATTCGTAAGATTAAGATAGGTTTGACATTTTCACACTTCAGACTAAACCAATCACAAGACATGATTTCTTTAAAACCACAATCAAATTGAAATTAAAAACGTAAAGTAAATATAGTAGTATTTGTTATCTGTAAGCCATCTTTAACTCTTTCCCCGCCATTGGCGAGTTAACTCGTCCATTAAGAGAAAACGCTTCCCTGCCAATGACAAGATATTCCGGCAACCCATATTTTCGCTATTATCCACCAGGTAGTGCTCTTACCCAACTTATAAAACCAGGAAGTATCTCCTTAGGGCAAACAGTTCAAACTCTGTGTATGTGTTGATCATCCCTCTAAATCTGATCTCTATCAAAAGTCCTTCACAAAAACACAATATTTTTGAAGAAACCTACCCATATTTGAGAGGTGATAAAAAGAGAACAAATAAAGGTAAGATGAAAGGTTTGAAAGCCTCTATTCTTTTATTTCATATATTGTATGTTCAGTGTTGTGTGTAACGCGTTACAAAGTAACGCGTTACAGTAACGTAACTACTTTTTTGAGAAAATTGAAAATTTGGTAACGTAACGTAGTTCATTTTCCAATTCAGCGCAACGTTACTTTTGGTTAGATTTGACAGCGACACTGCCATCTGCGCTTGTGCAATAGTCACAACGTCCACACACGACAGAGGCTCGTATCAGTCTGCAAAGAAATCATGGCAAGCAAGAAGCAGCTGACCCTAATTTTTGAGGGATGGAGGCATCTTAATTTTAATCAATGTTTTATCAACCAATTGCCTGATTTTAATAAATAAGAAATAAATTAAAGAAAACGATTCAGCTTCATATTTATGTTTAAATGAAATATATTTTTTTTAAACATAAATATAAAACTAAATCGTTTTCTTTTATTTATTTCTTATTTATTAAATTCAAGCAATTGGTTGATAAAACATTGATTGAAATTAAGATACAATTAATACAAAACGAAATTCACTTTAGAGAAAGGTTTCTATGAAAACAAACTTAATAAAGTGGTCAAAATCATGTCTACCCACTCCGTTTGAAGTGAATTTCGTTTTGTATTAATTGTATCTTAGCATAGTATCTCAGAAGATCGTGCTTATTAAATAGCTCTGTGGCTATACTGCACTGAAGCGGCAGTTTAAAATATAAACCCAGAATTCAGCGAACGTCAAGAACAAGAAAACGGAAACAACAATCAGACAGAGACGCGGAATTTACATAATGTTACACAGACCATGTTTAAATTTCAATGTTTCTGCACAGAAATACCAACTTGTTCACTTTGTTTGGTATTAATAAGCTGCGCATTGGAGTGCTGGCCGCGGTGCTGAAGACGCGCTCGGACGGAGTACTGGTGGCAGCACAGATATTTACGTGCAACCTATTGGAAACTATTATTCGTTACTATATAATTATTATTCGTTATTTTACTTTATTACTTCCACTTAAGAAGAGTTCTGCACTTTTTATTTCAATATTTCTCTTTATATAAATACTATTTTGTACTTAAATCTATAATTTCATTATTTTACTAACCCAACTAACTCATCTGGGCTTTCCGATAGGTTGCACGTAAGGGGAAAAGTATAGCCTTCTTCCCCTTGAGAAGAGTTCTGCACTTTTAAACTTAAAAAATATATCTCTTTACAAAAAAAACTTTTTTTCTTCTATTTAAAAGCTGTAATTTCGTTATTTTACTAACCCAACTAATGACTCCTCCACTTTCCAATAGATTGCACGTAGATATCTGTGTATATGTGCCATCACGCGTCTTCAGCACCGCGGGGAGCAGCCAGCACTCCAATGTGCAGCTTATTAATACCAGACAAAGTTGGTATTTCTGTCCAGAGGTTTATATTTTAAACTGCCGCTCCAGTGCAGCGTCTTAGCCTTGTTGTTTTTTTTTGTTCTTGACGTTCGCTGAATTCTGGGTTTATATTTTAAACTGCCGCTCCAGTGCAGTATAGCCACAAAGCTATTTAACAATGAGCACAATCTCCCGAGACACTACAACATGCTACTAATAATTCATTAATAAGAGCTGTTTTCTTGTACACAATTAAATATTTTAAGTTAAATGTACAGTGTTAAAACATGTAAAAAAGACAAGATTTTAACAATGTCAAGATCAAATGCCTGAGTAACAGGGTATTGTGTGTATGTGTTCGTGTGTTTGTGTGTTTCCAAAACATTTTCAAAATACAGGCAACATAAAAGTAACGTAAAAGTAACGAGTAACGTAAAAAGTTACTTTCCAAAGCCGGTAACTAAGTAAAGTAATGAATTACTTTTTTAAAAAGTAACGAGTAACGAGCAAACACTACTTTTTTAAAGTAACTTCCCCAACACTGTGTATGTTTATATATAAAGAAGAACATTTTCTGGAATGAAAATCATGAAAATCTTTTGTGAAAATCATAAAAAATGCTGACACTGGCTGGCAACCTTAACCTTTAACGCTGGCAGGAAAAAATAAATGCACATGGTCTCATAATCTTTAATCAAAAATGCAAATTTCCTTCTCTCCTCGAAACAATCTCTCTTTTCTTCCAGTCACGAGGAATGGCATAAAGGCGGGGCCCGGGAAAAGATCGCAGAAATTAGCAAATAGCAACATGAACCCAACTTCCAATGATCCAATAAATTCTGGATGGACAAGTTCAAGTTCCACCCTACCTTTTATCTAATTTCAGAAGCCGTTTCACTTGGATATATGTCACCACAGGGTAAATTAGCCAATTGCTACTTTAGTTTCATTGTGAATTTAAAAATTACATTTAAGCTCTATTCTAGAAATGCTTTATTTGTTTAAAGGTAACATTTACTCTGTATTGTTTTAGTTTAAAGAGCACTTTGTCTGGTTTAAATGTTGTAAAGCTGATCTGAATTGTCCTTTTACTTAGTGCCACTGCTAGCCATTTTGGTCCTCTAAGCATAAATCCTTTATGATGTCCCCCACCCGGACCCCAAGAAAAAAAAAACATTTGTTATTGCCAGGTTAACCTTTTACTAAACATATACCGGTAACTCAATAACAATAAAACAATAGCAGCATCACAGTAGCCTATAAAACTTAAGAACAGTAAAAAGAGAAAGTAAAATCTTTACAGCTTTGCTGACTTTGTAAACATTTGTAAAATAGCAACACACACTATACATTTCAAAGTGCAAACTTTTCTTCAGTAAATAGAAACATAAAATAATATATAAATATAAAATGTAAATATGAATGATATAAAGCAAAACATTACTGTTGAATTATGTGCATTATTGCACCTCATTTTAATATGATTTTATATTAGATTAGATTTTTTAAGATGTTTTAGCATTTCTACATAGCCTACTATGTTTACAAAGTAATAAATTTGTGACTTTTAGTCCTCTAAATCTTTGTTTTATTTAAGAAGATTGCCTATTCTTGTTTGTAATTATTGATGATTATTAATTCATTCAAAGTGACATTTAATTTGGGAAAAACATGTCTGGATTATTTTGATAATATATTAAACTGTTACTGAGAAAGTATTAACCACCGTCACCTCAAAATAAACCATAAACTACTGCTCAATATCTAAAGAAAGACAGTAAAAAAGTAACAGCTTGCTTGCGTCAGCTATTTGTAAAATGCATATGCAAAGGTAATGTTTAACAGTAAAATCTCAATTAAGCTTGCACCGAAGCTATAAATTATAACAACATAGTTATAGTTTGTTAACATAGTTTGTTAACATTAACGTCAGCAAGTTCGAGGCGCATTATTGTGCATTACGATTAGCAGCAGCACATTCACATTTCCCATGATTAAACATGGACCTACCTGCAAGTGATGCACGGGCATCATCTCGCAGTTTCTTGTTCTTTCTTTTCTCAAATCCTGATTCCTGCTGTCTTTTCAGAGCCATTTCCATAAAAGTTGCCTACTGTCTGTCAAACTTCATCAGGCGCCCGCGCGAACAACCAGCGCAGACCATACAAGGCGAGGGGGACATACTTTCTAGACAAGAGCAATGAAATTATCTCGTTCCCCCTTTATTGTTACATATACATGGCTAAAAAGTGCCTAATAATATTTCTATAAGCTAATGAGGCTATTATTTTTGGTTCCCCCTCAGCACTTGGTGCCCTACGCACAGCATGTTATGCGCGTTATGAAAGCGCCGGCGCTGCTTTTATCTTTGTCAAAGTTTATTTTAAAATATCAAAATAGTTGACACAAGTGTAAATGCTAAGGAGTCATGTACTTTATTTTCTACTTTTTAAAATGAACATATTGCAATAGTCAGTAATATATTTATTATAATATATATAAAAGATAATATTTTAATTAAATATAATAAATAAACATAATAGTAAATAAACTGCAATAAATGAACTGCAGTTGTTTTTGTTTCCTTTATTATCAACTAATACAGTGAAAATGACATATCTGACAAAGAAGAAAAACTTTGAAAATAGACCATTTCACAGTGCAATCCAGTTGTAAGGGTTATGTATATGAGGAATCCCCGCTTGATATTTAGTGTCCAAAATTGTTCACTCATTTTCATTCACTTCTTTTCCATATAGTGGACTCAAATGTCATCCGCTATATAGGGAATATATTGAGGTGAATTTTCTCATATTTCTTCTTTGAATATGCTAATTAAACTCGCAGTTTGCAAAAGGTGAAACTCTTTATATTTAAGAAATGCTTTTTCGACCTGAAAGAAGTGCTAAACAGTCTTAGCATATAGAAATGCAATTGCCAATTAGCACAAAGCCGGAGCTACCTTGTTATCTCCCTGACAGACAAGGTTTTTACAGTATCTCCAGCTCAGGGCTGTTTCCTCCAGCGCACTCACACATGTTTTATTAAAGCTAAGGGAATCAGGCAGGGGCTTCAAAACAGATCTCACTGCGGCTTTGCTTCTCACAAGGTCATGTAAGTGGAAAGTGTGCCTGTCTGCTGATTGCTTCTCTGGCAAAAACATTCCTGCTCTCCTGCTAAACAACAGCTTCCCACCCATACTTCTCACCTCCATGCACAATGATCGAGAATACGAACACAATCTCATTTTGTTGCCATAAACGTCAGGATGACAGGGGATTAATGTAGACTTATAGTTTTAGATTTTATTAGTAATCGTTTTGCCCTAATGACAGCATCTGATATAAATTCTATCTGTTTGTATAACGCTTGTTGATCCATGTTATCACAAGCATAAATTTACTTTAAAATTTAAAATCACTTTTGGGTCCTACCCATTCTGAATAGGGAGAGCAGGTGCAATTTTTTTTTCAGAAAAACTTAATTTTAAGGATAATGTTATAGACCGAGATATATTTTTGCTGTGGTCAGTAACTCACAAGTGTTGTCTAACAATACCAGGTGGAATTTTAATTAAATGTAAAACGACTTCAGTATCATTTCACTTTTAACGTAAGTAGCGCAGTGTTACTTTTGACCCTGTCAGCATGGACGAAAGTAAGACACGGGGGGTCAAAAGTAACACAAGAAAACAAGATAGATTTTTGTGTTACACTTGTTTTTAGTAAATATACATGACTATGACCTTGTTAATATGTAACTTCTACAATATTTTTACATTTATTATTGTAAAAATAATTTAATTAAATTTTACATTTCAGTTTTATCAAATGTTTCAAAAGCAACTGACAGTACAAACTGCAATTGTTGAAAATAAAAAAATTAACAGTTTGAACACATAATGCAACAGTATTTGCAGTGGGACAAAAGTAACAAGTGTTACAGTTGTCCCGACAGGAACTCCTGACATTTAAATCCAATTTACTTTTATTTTGAACTCTGGGACGGCAAACTTAAAGGTATATTCAATTTTCTTAAAAGAAAAATCCAGATAATTTACTCACCACCATGTCATCCAAAATGTTGATGTCTTTCTTTGATCAGTCGAGAAGAAATTATGTTTTTTGAGGAAAACATTGCAGGATTTTTCTCATTTTAATGGACTTTAATAGAACACCAAGATTTAATACTTAACTCAACACTTAACAGTTTTTTTCAACGGAGTTTCAAAGGGCTATAAACAATCCCAAACGAGGCATAAGGGTCTTATCTAGCAAAACGATTGTCATTTTTGACAAGAATAATAACAACTTAACTTCTCGTTAAGATCCGGTCGTCATGCGCTAGCGTGACCCGACGCAATAGCCTACGTCATCACGTCAAGAGGTCACAGAGGACGAACGCGAAACTCCGCCCCAGTGTTTACAAATGTGGTGAAAGAGGACCGTTCCTACGTTGTTGTATGTCAACTGATACTAATTAATGTCTTTGTGTCAGTTTATTGTTTACAATGGTCCGCAAATGTGCGTTTTATATATATAACACGTGACCTCCCTACGTCACTACGTATTTACGTTAGGTCGCGCTGGACCGGACCTAAACGAAAAGTTGTGCTTTAAAAGTGTATATTTGTTATTTTTCTTGTCAAAAGTGACAATCGTTTTGCTAGATAAGACCCTTATGCCTCGTTTGGGATTGTTTATAGTCCTTTGAAACTCCGTTGAAAAAAACTGTTAAGTGTTGAATTAAGTATTAATGTTGGTGTCTATTAAAGTCCATTAAAATGAGAAAAATCCTGCAATGTTTTCCTCAAAAAACATAATTTCATCTCGACTGAACAAAGAAAGACATCAACATTTTGGATGACATTGTGGTGAGTAAATTATCTGGATTTTTCTTTTTAGAAAATTGAATATTCCTTTAAGGGTGTGTTAGAGCACTAAATAACCTATATATTGATCAGTACTGTAACACATGAAACAAATGAAAAAAATGACCACTTTAGGAATTTACTTATCATGGTTGAAAACAGCTTTCGAGACTTAGATGCGCCTAATTGGTGAGGAAATAAGGCAATATTTGTCAGCTATGTCAAGGGTTGCGTGCTAAAGATGCTGTCATAGTTTGAAATCCAAATGAAAATCGCTTTGTTACTTTAGTCCTGCGTTACTTTCGCCCCGGTTCTCCTCTATTTTATGCAATATTATTATTTATTTAGGCTTATTTATTTTCAACGTGATCCCATGAGAATACGTACTCTGTGTGTTTTTATATAAAGTGTTGTGGTGCCACATTTACTAATGTTTTTACACACACTAAAATGTATAATATCGATGTGTTGACAGAAGAAATAATTTAATTATTTATGTATTAACAGCTTTACTTGTGTATACAGATTTTTACATATTCCTATTCATAATTTAAATCGAGGGCAATGGCATTTCTTAGTCATATTAATGATATGTTAATAGTAGTATTTTATTTCTTATACTTATTTAAGTCAGTTTACTCATTACTCATTTACCTAATGTAAGTACTTTGTACTTTCAAAAAATTCCTTAATATTAAACAAGACTACTCGTTAAAACCTTTACATTTATAACATTGCTGTAATCATTTAACTATTTTGTAATATTTCGTTTGTTTGCCCACAAAAGGCGTTTTCTCCCATGCAGTCTTCTAATTACACCAAAACACAACATACATTTACAAAAGATGTTTTGTTCATTTACTATAATCCATATCTTTACTGGGTATTACTGGCAACTAGCTGCAGTATCTTACTGTAGTTTTACATTTATGTTATTTACTGGCAACAGTTTGTTCAAAGTTAAATGAACATGAAACAGTCTTTATCTTTTACAGTAAGTTACTGGCAACCAGCTGCATAATTACAGCAAATTTTCAGTGGTAGGACTGTATGGCTTAAAATATATTCTAAATGCTATATTGTTATTACAATTTTCCTACACGTTTCTGTCCATTATGTTGCAGAATATAAAAGTAATTCATATTTTTTAAAGTAATTGTTACGTCTTTTTTGTACATATTTTTAAATACATTTTAAAAATTGGGGTAGGGTGGTAACGTAATCGATAAAATGGAAAGGGAAATTATCAATCTTTATGTCATGCAAGATTTGTAAATGTTTTACGTTTTGTAGGTGTAAAAACATAACTGTAGAAATTACAGTATTACAGGCAGCAGTTTGCCAGTAACTTACTGTAGATTTTAAATTTATGTTATTTACTGGCAAAAGTTTGTTTAAAGATAAATGAACATTAAACATGAAACATTAACAAGTTTTTAACAACATACAACATTTACAAGCATGAGGCTGTTTTTATCATTTTATTATGTAAAGATAAAGCTTTGTTAATGTATAATGTTCATTTTTCTTTGAACAAACTGTTGGCAATAAATTAGATAAATATAAATCTACAGTACGTTACTGGCAAACTACTGCATAATTACAACTTTTTTACAGTAAATGCTACGATTAAATGTTGCAAATACGTCTATAAGCAGCCCAGTCTCACGAAATTTCGTTATATAGTCACGTATTTTTAACCCTAAACCGAAGCGACAATGGTAAGAAGTTAGGACAAAACAGTTGAGTAACCAATACGTGATAATCACGTGAAAACAGGAATTTGTTATACAATCACGAAAAAACGCGGAAATTCATGATAATATCACGAAAAAAGAATTTTAAAAAATTGACTATATCACGAAACTTTGTGAGACTGGGTAGCTATATTGTATGCGTTAGCATCTATCTACACATAGGCCTACCAAAAAGCATGTTTTGTATTTTGTAAGTTACATATTAATATTAACAGTGAGACCAGTTAATTTTTGTTTATTGCAAAACCCAGAATCTTCTTTTATATCATTCGTACTCAACCAGTAAACCTAATTATCAAGCATCCAGCATCTGGTAAAATCTAAAATTAATCCACGCTAAACTTTTCTTGCTTTTAAATCTGTTGGCAGCTGCAGCACATAAACACTCTTTCATCATTTCTATCTTCGCTGGCTGTTCCACAGTAATCAATTGGCAACACTTGTTGCAAACATCCTTTAATGTTTCACTGCTTTCTCCCATGTGGCTATTTCTTTTAAAGTCCCATTCTGTTATCCTCTTATCTCCCATTCCTGTCTTGAAAATCTATCATACCCAGGTTGAACAGCAATCCCACGGTTTTTAAGAGGCAGGCAGATGTGAGCGGTCATCTGTTTTTGATAAATGATCCGAAAGGCCATGTAACAAGATGTCTGATTATTTTTTATGTTATGAATGCTTTTGCAGTGCTGCTTTTGAAGCGCAAAGTGTGCTCGGAGGTGTGTTGTTTTGGTCCTGATATTCATCTTATCTTATGACAGGCGGAATGGGTTCTCTAACAAATCTTCAAGGAGAGTCAGCTTATGGGGGCTTCACCGGAGGTGAAGGGAATTATGGGAGAAAATATTTGATTTTGCTTTGGCTTCAACACAGAGCAGAGAAAAACGGTTTCAAGCTTAATTCTCTAAACCGGTGCCCTCTATGACCTCTGTCTTTGTATTTAAGTGTAAACTCAAGCAACTTGTCACATATACATGCAGATATTTGGAAATATGTTTTTTATTTGGCATTATACACCTTTTATATCATATTGCTACATGTTTTGGTATAAAGACACCAAAAAATTAGTGCAGTTAACATGAGAATCTGCTTCAGTGTGATGTTGGGTTGCCACACTGTATAAAACTTCCCTAGGGCAGTTGCAGAAGACCGTAGTAATAATTTAAGTATTTATTCATGCGTTACATATGCTTTTTATCAGCGTTTACAGGCACTTAAGGAGTAGCGCACAGTGGAAGTGTATTATGCAAATACAAAGGATCAGAGCTGCCCCATGTATTCGGGCCACTTAGTAGATTACTACTGCAAACACATAGATCTACTGTATAGTGTGCTTGCTGTTCCATGTATTTAACCATTTTTATTCTGGCAGAAAAGCTATTAAAGGGGACATTTAAAATACTTTTTTAAAATGTAAAATAAATCTTTGGTGTCACCAGAGTACATATGTGAAGGTTTAGCTCAAAATATCATATAGATATTTGCTCACACCACTTTGTAGGTGTGAGCAAAAATGTACAGTTTTTGGGTGTGTCCTTTGAAATGCTAAATAAGTTGATCTGTGCACTAAATGGCAGTGCCATGGTTGGATAGTGCAAATTAAGGTATTATCCCCTTCTGACATCACAAGGGGAGCCAATTTCCATGACATTTTTTTCACATGCTTGCAGAGAATGATTTACCAAAACTAAGTTACTGGGTTTATCTTTTTCACATTTTCTAGGTTGATAGAAGCACTGGGGAGTCAATTATAGCACTAAAACATGGAAAAAGTCAGATTTTCATGATATGTCCCCTGTAAGAGTTCTGATCCTTTTTTACAGTCCTGTAAATGTTGCTTGCTATTAGGTTATTATTATAATGGGCATTCAAGAAATTGGCTCTAAAAATCTTTTTTCAATCCCTATTTTGGTTTACAATGTATAATACATTGTGTTTATTTGTGTCTAAATTAAAGTTGGCATGAAACATGAGTTATCTCTCTATCACTATAAAAAGTTGAATCAACTTAAAAATTACTTCAATCGGTCTCCTAAATTTTTTTTTTTAACTTAAAAATTCTTTAAAAAGTTGAACAAACTTAATGTTTTAACAGTGTATATCTGTGTAAAACGGCTTCTGGGCGGGACTTGATTTCTTCCAGCGGAAACTGGGAAGATTTTACATTACATTGTATTTTTTGTGTCTAAATTAAAAGTGTACAGTATAAAACCATTACAATACTCCATACAAATAAGAACTAAAATACTACAAAAACCTTGCCTAACCCAGTCCATAACATTTCCTTACTATGCATATTAAATGCCCCTGGCATGCCAAATCATTTTAAATATGGGTGCACATCACGTGTATGTATTCTACAGCCTCAGCAAACCTAGAGATGGGACTTTTTTTAGATGGCAACCTAGGCTGTCTAATATAAGGCTGCAGATTACCTCTGCTGTGATTTAGAAAAATAGGAAACGTGAATAGTCTTCTAAGGAATTGAAAGGAAAATAGCTTTTTTGTGGTGGTGTGGGGTGTAGCTTTTGTTCACACTCATCAGTGAGACAGCAGAGGGTATTGTACTTTCTATATTTGCATTCTGTATACATTTTTCAACGGAAGTCACAAACTGGTCGCTGCCTTCCAACAAACCATATCCCAGCGTGTCATTGAGAGGGGGGATTGTGAAGAAATGGTTATTTGAAGTCAATAAGAAATGAGAATCAAAAACTTGTTTGAGGTAAAACGAGGCGTCAAAAGCTGCAATTATGGTTAATACAGTGATTTTGTTCCTTGGTGGTCATCTTGAATGGCCATCGTGACTAATACGCAATCCCATTTACATTGTATGAAATAAATTGAGGCTGTGCTTTGTTGAATGGGCAGTAACCACTGTGTAATTACCCTACAGTATAGCACCTAATTTCCCTTTCCCAAGATTATCATTTTTTTTTCTTTCTTTTTGGACATTTGATTAATGCACTTGTTCTTATAGCAATATGTTCAAATATAAATTGTTATTAGGATTGCTTTATTCAAAAGCCTAAGTTGTGCTTTGTTTGAATACGCCACCCGTTGCAATGCCAAAATGTCTATCATTAGAAACGCTTGATTGCATTAGTGACAAAGTTTATTAGATATTTTTGCTGCTTGTTGCATCACGTGTTTCTGTGTAGTTTGCGCCACAAATAATGGTGCAGTACGAGTTGTCAAATTTAAAAAAAAAAACTGCAGTAGTTTTGTTGCTTTAATTTACCCATAATAACAATACAACTGCATTGTGACTTTATTTAGTTTATTGCATTTAATAAGTGCTGTTTCGGAAAAGTGCTGTATCTCTGTTTTTGCTCTCAAACTTATTTACTGAATGCATGCACACACGAACACACGCACGCACGCACGCACGCACGCACACACACAAAGGCAAAGCAAACAAGACTTTAAGAATTCAAATAAGAATTTACACACTTTTTAGTTATTTACTTCAATTTTACTTGCTAATGGCTAACACCAGACATACATACAGACACAGACAGACAGACATTATTGATAGGCAGACACTATAGATAGGCAGACAGGCAGACAGACAGACAGACAGAAAGAACAAAACTATAGACAGACAAACAGACAGGTGCACAAATACTATAGATAGATAGACTGCAGACAGATACTATTAAGGAGGGAAGGATAGTAAGACACTATATATAGATACTATAGACAGGCAGGCAAATAGACAGAAATACACTATAGACAGATACAGGAGGGAGAAAGACACTATAGATGGACAAACAGACAGGTGGACAGATACTATAGAAATACGTATAGACAGACAGATAGACAGACACTATAGAGGGAGGGAGGCACACTATAGACAACATGATCTCACGAATTTCCGTGGGATAGTCACTGAATGTTTTGCTCATTTTTCCGTGGCATTCTCACGGATCTCCGTATATTTCCGTGGCCCTGCCAGAGACTTTCTTTTCCGTGGCATTCTCACGGATTGGTTACTCAACTGCTTTTTCCTATTTTCAAACCATTGTCGCTTCGGTTTAGGGTTAGATTTGGTGTTTTGCATTAGTATGTCACTTTAAGTATTGGTTTATACTATTTTTTTCTGATGTATTCTTTTATATTTTCTAAACTTTAATCAATTGTCGCCTGGCGTTGGGGTTAGAGTTGGGTTTGGGTAGGGATGTCATTTTATGTAAATCTAACCCCAAACCGGCAATTGTAAGAAAATAGGACAAAACAGTTGAGTAACCAATCCGTAAGACTGCCACGGAAAAGAAAGTCTGTTGCGGGGCCACGGAAATATGCGAAGATCCGTGTGAATGCCACGGAAAAGTGAGCAAAAAATTCTGTGACTATCCAACGGAACTTTGTGAGATTAGGTTGCTATAGATACTATAGATACTATAGATCAGTCGGTCCTGCAGAGTTTAGCTAAAACTTCTCTCAGCACACTTGCCTCAAAGTATCTAGTTTGCCTAGTAAGACCTTAAAGGGATAGTTCGGCCAAAAATGATATTAAACCCATGATTTACTCACCCCAAAGCCGCCCGAGATGCATATGTCCATCATTTTTCAGACAAACACATTTTCAGTTATTTTAGAAAACGTCTTATATCTTCCAGCTGCTAAGCAGTAAAGTTAAGAGGTCCAGCTCCTTCAAGGCCAAAACAAATTTGCATATATCCTTCCCCAAAGAAATCCATATTTAAAACTTTATAAATGAAAATAACTAGCTTCCGATAGTACGCTCTCATCTTGAATGCGGACGCGACTACGATGGCGGCATTACCGGAAACTAGTTATTTTCCTTCATGAAGTTTTAAATGTGGATATCTCTACACCAAAACGGTGCGGATTACCCTCAGAAGGCCTTTGTTTGTCATCGTGGACCCGTTTGGATTTATTTTGTGAAGGATGGATGCACATTTTTTGGACTTGAAGGATGTGGACCCCATAACTTTACATTTGATTAACTGAAAGATTTAAAACAAATGTAAAATACCTGAAAATGTGTTTGTCTAAAAAATTATGGACATATGCATCTCGGACGGCTTGGGGGTGAGTAAATCATGGGTTTAATATTATTTTTGGCTGAACTATCCCTTTAATTAGCTGGATCAGGTGTGTTTGATTACGGTTGGAATAAAACTCTACAGAGACACCGGCCCTCCAGGAGCAGGATTGGACACCCCTGCTATAGATAGATAAAAAGATAGACATACAGACAGACAGACAGACAGACAGACAGACAGACAGACAGACAGACAGACAGACAGACAGAAAGACAGAAAGACATTATAGACAGATAGAAATACAGTATAGACAGACAGACAGACACGATAGACAGATACAGGAGGCAGAAAGACATGATAGATAGATAGATAGATAGATAGATAGATAGATAGATAGATAGATAGATAGATAGATAGATAGATAGATAGATACACACATACATACATACATACATACATACATACATACATACATACATATATACAAACAGACAGGTGGACAGATACTTTAGAAAGACAGACAGACAGAAATACAGTATAGACAGACATACAGAAATACAGTACAGACAGACAGACAGACAGACAGATGCGATAGACAGATACAGGAGGGGGAAAGACACTATTGATAGACAAACAGACAGGTGGATAGATACTATAGAAAGACAGACAGACAGGCAGGCAGACTGACAGACAGACAGAAATATATATATATATATATATATATATATATCTATAGAAGGAGGGAGGCACACTATAGATAGGCAGACAGACAGAAATATAGGCAAACAGACAGACAGATAGTCAGGTAGATAGACAGACACACAGACAGACAGACAGATGCAGACAGGTGGAAAGATACTAAAGAAAGATAGAGAAACAAACAGAAATATATCTATCTATAGAGGGAGGGAGGCACACTATAGATAGGCAGACAGACAGAAATATAGGCAAACAGATACTATAGATAAATAGACAGACAGGCGGATAGTCGGATAGATCAGTAGTTCCCAAACTTTTTCAGCGTGTGGCCCCCCTTGTGTACGGTGCATTCCTTCGCGGCCCCCCAAAGAAAATTTGTGACAAAAAACTGTTCTAAAACTCAACATTTTAATACAGATTACAGATATGAATGAAAAGGTATTCATCCTTTCCTTTGGATTTTAATGAATAACTGAATGTCTCTTACAAACTAAACTTTTGCTCATCAACAGACAGTAGCTGCCCTTGAAATTCACATTTGTTATTTGCTCAGTGGAGCCACAGACAAGATGGAAAATGTGTAGGAATGGATTCTAAAACCTTTTTCATCATTTCACAGTTTGCATCGAGAGAAAAATGACAATGAATAGCTGCTGATGCAAGTAAGCCTTCCTTTGTTGAGAAAAACAGTTTGAGGTGTCCAACATTTCATATGTGCTAATTCAAAGTCACACTGCTACGTGAAGGTCTATAGAAATCAATTAATGACACTTAGACTGTTTTCGAGTATGTGAAGGTTTCTGAACACAAATGACATTGCTAACATTTATAGTACAAACTGGTTTCTGTAATCACTACTCAGCATAGGAAGGTCATAAGATTTCTTCACTTACCAGAAATAATGGAGGCCAGTCTGAACTCATCAGAGAGATGCATTGGTTCATATGGAGAGGTCTCGTATAATTCTTCTCCTAAAACAAAAGATATATACAGAAATCTTATATACTTACAATGTTGAGATTTTTATTTGTCTTATTTTTATTATTTTATCACTTGGACGTTTGTTGAGGACCCTTAGTGGACCCCGACCCATGGTTGAAAAATAAGTCTTTATCCTAATCAGCCGCGAACATGTTGAATGTCAAGACATTTTGTTTTATTTCGGTGGCTTTGCACTGGTTAGCCCCGCCCACACTAAGATCCCATTTGGTGGATATATTTTGACTGACTTGACCACAAATAACCATTAGAGAGACAAACTTGACACATCGTGCCTGGTTATGAGATGTTACTTATTTGGTATTTTATCATACAGTGTCTTCAAATGTCCAGACCCATAAACTTTTCCAAAGTTTCAACAATGTAAAAATGTTTCTCTCTTAAGAAATACGGCTCAGCAGTCTTTTGTCTTGATTCAGACTGGCAAACGATCACAAAATAGCTCCCCAGTGTTGCGTCCCTTTGGCTGAGTTTAGAAAATCAGCTGTTTTCTAATCCAGGCCTTGAGCCGTAGGCCACAGAGACGTGCAACCAATCTGCTAAGTGGTCCCAGCAGAGGTCGTACAGCTATAACAATAAAAGCTATGACACTAGATCATCCACAGGCTGTTGTGATCCTCTAAAAATGAAGACTCCCTGGCTAACCAAAGGGACTGTTTTATTTCACGGTCCAGCTAGTTTTTTACTTGATCATCCAGAGGACATAAGTTGTTTTGGGAGCAGCATATACTGTAGGGCCATGGTGAGTTTCAGTCTGGACTGCATCATGTCCCAATCTTAAATAGACCAGCATATGTTGTGTTTAGGATGCTGGTGTGTTGGCGTCCCCTCAAGGCTTCTTAAATACTGTAGCCTAACCAGCAAGACTTCCTTGCTCAGCCAATAGAAAGAGCTGGCTGGCCAAAACAGCATACCCTGCTGGTTCACCTGCTGGGCCAGCACTAACCATACTCTTTAGCATTATTTCAGCTAAAAAAGCCAGATTAAAAATACTGTTATCAATTTTTATTACTGATTGGTTGAAAATGGTTTTAAAACATACCTTGGGATAGTTCACGCCAAAATCAAAGTCAACAAAAAAGTGTATATGACTTTCAAACACAGTCCGAGTAAAATTAAATAATATCCTGGCTCTTTTCAGCTCTATAATGGCATTGGACAGTGCCCAGTTTTTAAAGCTCAAAAAATTGCATTATAAGTCTAATCTATACAGTTATTGTCTTCTGATGGCTTTTTTTGGTCCCTTGTGAGTAATTAGACCTGAATACAACCTGAATGTGGCAGCCACAAGCGTTTTTTTTTTCACTTTAACCTTGAATCCTTACTTTAATCATTTGCAATGTTTTAAGGCGCATCTTAAGCAACTGTTTACTATGTCTTGTTCAAAGAAGTGGATTTTTCTAGAAGTGGAGGTTTTGTGTGCACTTAGAGGGTTTTGCAATGAAAAGCAGTCGAATTTGTTTAAAGAGCACCTATTTCAGTGTGAAAAATGATATATATATATATATATATATATATATATATATATATATATATATATATATATATAAGGGATGCCACAATTCTCAATACATTATTGAACCGTTCGGTTCGACCCCCACGGTCCAATACTCGCAGGTGAATTGCGGTTTTTCGGTTTATCCATCCAAATCTGTCAGTTTTATATTCCCTGCACTTTTGTTAATGTGCGCATGCGCGTGATCTGCACTCTTATAAACGCCACAGCGAGTTGATATCCAGTCACTGTGCGCTACCTGCGTTAACTCTGCTTGAACTCTGCTTGCAATGCTGGTGTCAGATTTCAATCGCGTGCACACACACCCAACAGAAATACGACAACAAAAAGCAGCAGAACGACAGACTTTTAAATCTGAGGTGTGGATTAATTATTTGCGCGTGTAGATTACATACAACATCAATGTAAAGATGCAAATTCGCGTGGGGCAATGCGAATGACGCAAATTGGGCTTGTTATTGATGCAAACGCGCGTTATTTGCCTCAAACACGTCTTCTGTAAATAAATCCCACCAGTAATGTTGTTTGAGGAACGCATTTTTGGTTTCTACACAGACAGCATGATGTTGGACTTAACAGTAGTGCAGTAAGGTATAGCCTTCATTTACAATGTTTAATTTACTAAGGTCAGGTATATAAAATGGCCAATTTATGTAATGTAATGAATTCACATGTTCCCCAGTTTGAACAGGATATCATTTTTATATGTCTTTATTTAATTATATCTTATATTATTGTATCAATACACTAGATGTAAGATGATTTTTTCATTTACATAAAATAAAGAGGACTGCAATTAAAACCAGTATTTTTTTCTTCTTAACATCTCAATGTTCCTGTTACCTAAGCATAGAATAATTAAAAACACTTTAATAGGCCAAGGCATCAGAACCGAAACCGAACCGTAAACCGTGAACAAGAACCGAAATATGTATTGAACCGTGAACTAAGTGTATTGTTGAATCACTAATATATATATATATATATATAAATCACATTATTATTTTTTTTGTAGCTCCAGATCTCACTCTCTTTCTGAAACGCACGGATTTGAAAAACCCTGTGTCCCTGATTGGCCAGCTAATCTGTACGTTGTGATTAGCCTGAATACCTCTGACGTCACCTGGAAATGTGACGCTACTTACCATGTTTGAAAGATTTGGTTGTTAACAGAAGTTAACTTACAGACTGAATGTCCGAAACAGGAGGAATTATGATAATGTCGGTCTTTACTACATCACCAATCCCAGGATGTAAACTGTTGCCTACAATCTGTGTGTTTGTTGTAGTCCAAGAAAAGAGATACGTTGGAGACGATAACTTGTGTAATCGTTTACTTTGGGGTTTGTACTTTTTGCATATCGTTACTATTACATGTACACTTTCACCTACATGAACCAAAGCATGCTTGATCTTTATTAAAAGTCCAAGATTTGGCTGCAAGGTCACATTAGTCACACCATCACTTTGTCCAGCAGTAAGTAATGACTTTCATAGTGTGCACCGTTAAGATTAGACACCCTGTGTCTGTCGAATCTCCACACTGTGATGCCAGATGCACTCCCATCGTCCTGTGATGCACTCCTAAAGAGTCTTAACATCATCAGCCCTGCAGCCTGTGCCTCCCTATTCCCAGCTCGCCGACCCTTTTGTCTGCACCCCTGGCTGGGTATTCTTTTAAGGGATCATCCTGGATCAAGAATTTATCTGCTATGTCACTGTAGCTCTACGCTATCTGCCTCCCAGCCTTGCTGCTGTGTGGCCACCTTTATGTGCTTTTACTGAATGTGTTAATCCTGCACACACAGCCTTAATCTCTGCCATGCCAGGCCCCGCAGCGCCTACTTTGGGAAATCATTGCGCGGTTCCATGGGGAGCCAGTATAACATAAGTTGACATAAATCTACAGATTTGTCTCCGTTATATTCATGGAGTGCACCGGGCATGTATTTAGCATAAAAGAGGTGAGCGTAATCTAAAAAACTTGATCGTGCTGAGAGTTAGCAAGGCATTAAAATGCACAGATGCTGATATGATAAATGCAAATAGAGCAGCTATTAGTGAGGAGTTTCTGAAGTAAGCACATTTAACAATTGCGACTGTCTGTCGCAGAGAGCGCTAACATGCATTGACGTCGCCCTTCCCGGGTTCGTCCTTTGCACTGTAAAAAAAAATGCTGTGTATTGACATTGTACGAGTTCAACAGATGGAGAGTGCTCCTGAGGTGCCAAAATTAGACTCAGCATTTGGGATGCTGGGAAGATTTCAGATTCAAACTGCTGTATGCTAAAGTCATACAAGTAACCTACACTATCAGGATTTGTTCTTAGTCCAATTTAAGAAATTGTGCCATATGGTTGGCCTTTGGTTCATTAAGAATCAGTCAAATGTATAGGATTTTGTCCAAGCAAACATTAAAGGGAAACTTCACTTTTTGAAAATATGCTCATTTTCCAGCTCCTCTAGAGTTAAACATTAGATTTTTACTGTTTTGGAATCTATTCAGCCGATCTCCGGGTCTGGTGGTACCACTTTTAGCATAGCTTAGCATAATCCATTGAATCTGATTAGACCATTAGCATCGCGCTAAAAAATAACCATAGAGTTTTGATATTTTTCCAATGTAAAACTTGACTCTTCTGTAGTTACATCGTATACTAAGACTGAGGGAAAATTAAAAGTTGAGATTTTCTAGGGCGATATGGCTAGGGACTATACTCTCATTCTTGCGTAATAATCAAGGACTTTGCTGCTGTAACATGGCTGCAGCAGGCGTAGTCTATCACTACTAATATCACTACGCCAGAATAAGAGTATAGTTCCTAGCCATATCAGCCTAGAAAATGTTACGTTGGTCTTAGTACATGATGTAACTACAGAAGATTCATGTTTTAAATAGAAAAAATATAAAACTCTTTGGTTATTTTTAGCACGATGCTAATGGTCTAAACAGATTCAATGGATTATGCTTAGCTATGCTAATGCTGCGTTTACACCAGCTGCGGTAAAGTCGTCAAGCGCAAGTGATTTCAATGTTAAGTCAATGTGAAGACGCGTTGACGTGCGTCTGGAGGTCTTGAGGCGTGGATGAGGCGTTTGGCGCGGTAGACGCAATTCCACCTCATTGAGCGTATAGCGCGGTACGCACAAATGGTGCTTTTTGTGCATTTTGTTATTGACGCGAATTTGCAAAATTCGCGTCAACTCGTTTTCAACTCGGGCGTTTGGGCGTTGCAAAACGCCCGAGTTGAAAAATTGGAACTTAGGCGGATTTTCGCGCCGCGTTAACCAATCAGGAGCCTGCTTGCTGCTGTGATGGCAACTCCGCCCGGAGTCACTCATTCAGCATGAAGGCTTGATATTGTCCGTGAGCAGTCACCCGGAGTTCTTAGTTCTTATTTCTATAGAGGAGACAGGAATAAAAAGGACCTCGCTTGGAAGAGTGTCAGTGAGGACATTGGGAAACCTGGTAAGTTGTAAATACACATTTCACTTTTGAGTCACGTGACGTTTATCGACCTGTGCCGTTTATTTCCCCCCTATAGTAGGGTGACTAAATACAAACCGGTAACTCTCTCGATAAATGCACAATCAACATAGGCCATCCTGCAAACAGACCACCGCATAGCACTTGCCCCTCCCACAAGAAGCGGATTTTGCCTCTGACGGGCGTCAAATGCTTGCTTTTTCTGTGCGTCTACTTCGCTCTTGACGCACGAATGCATTCAAACTGTTCAAGCAGCAAACTAGGGGCGGTAGACGCAATTTTGTTGCCTGAAACGCGGTTGGTGTAAATGCAGCATAAGAGTAGTCCCCCAGACCCTGAGAACAGCTGAATGCATTCCAAAACTGTAAAAATCAAATGTTTAACTCTAGGGGAGCTGGAAAATGAGCATATTTACAAAAAAGTAGAGTGTCCCTTTAAGAATGAAATGTACAAATATAAATCAGCAACATGAACATTATGTCTATTGAATGATGCTGATCACCCAATCACAAGCTCTTCACTAGCAACCATCCTAAATTCTGACATCATAGGCTGTAGACAAGAAAAAAATAAAAGACAATTTCACATTTCAAAACCTAGAGCTACAGATTCATACTTTTTAAATGGCCTTCAATTGAGATAAATGTGATTCCAGGGCAGATGGTGTAATTACTGCATCTGCAAGCATGGGGTAACTATGCCAAACAGCCAAACCCTAGATCTTATGAAGAAAGCAAAGAAAAATGTATTCCCATCCGCAATCTACAGTCACTCCTATAGCCGTGTTATCTACACTGCAGATAAAAAAGCCAACAAGAGATTTGAGTTTTCATAGCAACCGAGCTGAATATTAAGTTCAGCTTGGATGGATACAAGTCATCAGATGAGAGTCAAAAAGCAACCCGGCCAACTCGATCAATTGTGCCGTTACATTTTACGCCGTCTTTGTGTCCCAAATTTTAATTACCTCTCAGACAATAAACTTGGCATAATTTCTAATTAACCTCTCCTGCAAAAAAATGCACTCGGTGCTTTTCTCATGTAAGCCAGGGCCTTTGTTGGGGAAACATCTTCAATAGCATATTTCTAATTCTCGAAGGAAGCAGAGCTTTCAGATAAAGACTGCACCCGTCTCAGGGTTTCAGCTGCTTCTGTCTTCTCAGAAGAGGCGGTGATGTAATGGCATTTAAACATGTAATAGCATTTCATTCATCAGCCAATGTCTCCTCGGTATTATTCCACTGCTTGTGTTATAAGTGACCCAGACTGTGATAACTCAGCTTAACTAATTTTTTTGTGATTTACTCTTTTATAACGTTAAAAACATTCTGTGAAAATATAACCTTGATATTTTTAATATTAACTGCGCAAGACCATGTGTAATCTCACATTGAGCCTGGGTTTCACAGAGAGGGTCACATTAGAAATTGTATTTCTAAGGAACACAAAAAGCATAGACTGGAATGCCAGCCCATCTCACGTATAGTACAATTTAATTACTGTACTCATCCTGGATAAACTGAAGATGATGCACTCGCTTTCTATATATATACACATTTGTGATGTCATGTAACTTATTTTAACCCCCATAACATTATACTGTATGACCACTTATGGGGAGAAAAAAACATAATTTCCATTAGGAAAATGTTTCCTGCTGCTCTAAGATTTTTATTAAAAGAATCCATTAGTCCGAGGCATTACTGTACCGAAGTACCACAGCTTGATTGAATAAAACATTGAGTTTTTGAAACCTTATAATGAATAATTGCAGCCTGTACAGATTTTATGCAAAACACGCAAAGTATGCATTATTGTACTGACCACAGTACACATTACTGGGTGGGCGTATATAGTGTGAGAGGTTTGTCTGTCACAGACCTCTGTGCTCTTGAGTGTCAGTGTGTGTTCTTTTATAGGCATGAGTTTATATGTATTATTATTCACATCAGAACTGATCTAGCTGAGCAGAACTGTCACTTCTTTTCTCCTGCCACCCCCAAATATGAACCAAACCAGTCTGCAGTTATCAAAACAAGAACACTGTGCAGAACCTGCTTTTAGGAGTTACTTTTTAGACTTGCACTCTTCAATTATATTTCACATATATTCCCCTTTATAGACAAGACAATGTATTATTGTGGTTCACTTAGCAAAGAAGGAAAATATAAATTACATCTGATGCATAGGAGCGCTTAATTTTTTTACCCTTACTGGCATAAGGTGATGAGACGTATGGTTTTTGTGGTGTTTCGTTGTGCATTGTGGTCTTTAACCTGTGCAATAATGCGCAATTCCTGTATCTTAGTTGGTAGAGCATTGGTGCCATGGATTCATTAAAAGGTCATGAATTTGTTCCCACGCTAATAATCACATGCTAATAAAACGTATACCCTGAAAGCCCTTTAAGTCGTTTTGGTGTCGTATTATATATATATATATATATATATATATATATATATGTGTGTGTGTGTGTGTGTGTATGTATATATGTGTGTGTATGTATATATGTATATGTAAACCGCGACAGCCGCTTGTTTATGTTGTTACTGCTGAAACGTCTATCTATCTATCTATCTATCTATCTATCTATCTATCTATCTATCTATCTATCTATCTATCTATCTATCTATCTATCTATCTATCTATCTATCTATCTATTAAAATTAAATATTGGCAACTGGTGAGTAAGGGACTGTGTCAAAAGTTCACACATTTAGTTTAAAGGGAACATATCATGAAAATCTGACTTTTTCCTTGTTTAAGTGCTATAATTGTGTCCCTAGTGCTTCTCTCAACCTAAAAAATGTCAAAAAGATCAACCCAGTAATTTAGTTTTGGTAAATCATTCTCTGCAAGCATGTCAAAAAATAGGTCATTGAAATTTGGCTCCCCTAGTGATGTCAGAAGAGGATAATACCGCCCCTTAATCTGCACTATCCAACTATGGCACCTTCATTTAGTGCAGAGATCAGCTCATTTGCATTTTAAAGGACACACCAAAAAACTAAAAAATTTTGCTCACACCTACAAAGTGGCAATTGTAACATGCTATAATAAATTATCTGTGGGGTATTTTGAGCTAGAACTTCACATACGTACTCTGGGGACACCAAAGATGTATTTGACATCTTAAAAGAGTGTGAAATGTCCCCTTTAAAAGGTCATGGGTTCGAACCCAGGAAAATCATATGCTGATAAAAAGTATACCTCTGAATGCACTTAAAGTCATTTTGGTGTCATTAAAAGGGGTCATTAAAAGTGTCATAAGGCATAAATAAATTTTTTGCATTGGAAACTGGTCAGTAAGGGGCTGTGTAAAAAGTTCACACATTCTGTTTAATCAAACCCACATTTTGATTGGTAGCGATGGTCAAACGTCATTCCACGCAATACGACAATGTTGTTTTTTAATCTGCACTATCCAGCTATAAAACATAACTATAGTTAGTAATAAGCTTATGCACAATAAAACCTATGGGTCACTTTTGGGAGGAGAAGAGGTATAAAAATAGGATACGCACTTAATTTCCACACTAAATATAATCATAGACATCATTAAGCAAAAAATACACATTGTTTCAAAAAATAATGAGGGTCATAGCAATTGACCTAAATGCAGATTTCATTTTGCATGGGAATTAAAAATTCAGGTAAGGTAGCTTGCTGCTTGGGGTGGGTATGATGAAAAATAGTTACAGTATGATTTATTATGAATAATATTTCCTAAGAGTCTGGGGATAGTTATTATCTTATTTTTTATGAGGTAGGTAGGACATTTCCCCCATGTTGTGCCTGGTAGGAATCAAAGGATGCAATTAGCAAGCAAAGAACAATCGGCTGATACATTGCCTCTACAGACAAAAGTAAATCTCGGTTGTGGAGTCTAAGCATGTTCATTAATCCACAAATACCAAATGACTTGGCAGAGTCGGGCCCGATTTCGTTTCACAATTTGTCAGGTGCACAATAGCTAATGAATTCTGCCCTTTAACCATTCTCATATCTACACGCTTGTTTAATTAAAGCTTTGAGAGAGGGTGAACCACACTGATATTTGATGAAGCACGCTGTTTAATTTAACCACCTCTATTGCGGCCAAATCTCCGGCTATCTAACAAACTTTGCTAATTTCCTTCAAACAATTTAGCGCACAAAATGTTTTGTTGGTTATCTTCCGATAAGCTGTAGTTTGTGATTAGTACAGAATCAGCGTTTGAGAAACTATTGAATTCATAATAATAGTCTAAGTATTTTTTTACCCGTAGTGCTAAAACGCGGTTGCTGATGAATCGTTATCATTTGCAAAGTATGGTACTCAAATTAGTGTTTTATTGGGACATCAAGATGTTTTTCCTGCGTAGAGAATTTGGATGTGGCCACCTCCACCAAATCTTGTGCCGCTTCAGAGTTTCGACAAGTGTCTTTGGCATGTTTCTTCACGAAAACCACAAACAATCATTGTTGTCTGTGGATTGTCATTTGTAACTGCAGTTGCAGCATTATGCCACTGTGGTGGCGCTATTTTGTTATCTGCACATTGATAAGCGCACTGACCAAACTTTTCAAGAAGAGCTGCAATTTAAGGAGCAATAATGGGAGCTATATTAACTACTGTATATTTCGTGGATGTTGTGCAGGTGAATCACTGCAGACACCAGATGAATATTACAGCAATGTTTCCTGCAAGAAATTGTTCGGTGGCTAAACATTGTGATCGCGTTCACTCTCTCAACACACAACGTGACCAGGAATGACTCAAAAATGAATGATTCTTTTAAACCAATTTGTTTTAATGAATGTCATCAAGTGAATCAATTAGCTCAGTGAATCAATCAGAACTCAGTGAATCAATCTGAGATCAGTGAGTGAAACATAAGGGAGGATGTGAAAGAGCTTTTCTCCGCATTTAATAAGACTTAATTTGAAGTCTTACAAGATAATGCTTAATTTAATTTTAATTTTGACTTCCATTAGGTGATGCCATTGGTATAAAAGCAATAATCGAAGCCATAGCTGCTACTTTACTTCAATTTGGCTATAATAGACTAAAATAGTTAAAAGGAGAGGGGAAATATTATTTTTTCATATTATTATTAAATATTATTATATAACACTATGGGGTGGTTGACAGCAAGAGCAACAGATGATGTCTATGATCGTGCAAACACTGCAAAAGAGCACAATTTTAAACAACTTTGCTTTTTTCGTATTAATTTGTAAGACCATATTGGTACATTTTTGCACAATTTTGCTTTCACCAGTGTGACGTTGGGGTTAGGGGTAGGGTTTTGTTATTGTTTTTTTATGATAATCGTACATTTTGCATGGTTATAACTATGTAAGGTTTTATAAATATTAGCCATCTCGTAAGGCTTAACAACACACTTTACAAGCGACATACTTTTTGTGTTTTAATAATTAAATGGTTAAAGAAAATTGTAAGTTACCTGCAAAGATATTTTGATAGCACTTTATTTTACAGTATGTGTACTTACCTTGTACTTGTATGGTAAATATGTTGTACTTGCAGACAAATGTGTGGTACTTACTTTTGAGTATCTACATGGTAATTAAATGGTATTATTACTGTACTTACCAGTGATACATACTTGGTAGTTATTATGTGACTATTATGTGATAAGTACTGGGTAATTATACATACCTATAGTGTAAGTATACAGTAACTAACAAGAAACTCTATTGTACTTACAAATTAATGTACTGTACCATATATTTTTTCACAACATTGCATCTTATTTTATGGTCTTACCATTGGCATATGTATACTATGCTATATATTAGGTGGTAGGTCATGTGTAATAACTTTGTAAAATGAAGCAGTTTGTTTACAATCCTGTTTCCATGCAGTTACTGTGGATGTACTAGTGAATTTACCCAGAAGGTAATGCGTACGGTATTCAATGGTTGGGGTTGCCTCACAGTGGCATATATATACTATGCTATAACTTAGGTGGTAGGTCCTGTGTAATAACTGTGTAAAATGAAGCAGTTTGTTTTACAGTTTCCATGCAGTTACTATTCACCTGCTACGTGAATGTACCAAGTAGTTAATGTGTATGGTATTCGATGCTTGGGTTTAAAGGGTACAATAAAGGACAAAGATATTGGGCCCTATTTTAACGATCTGAAACGCAAGTGCGAAGCGCAACGTGCAAGTGAGTTTGTGGTCGGATCTTGGGCGCTGTTGCTATTTTCCCGGCATGAGAAATAACTCTTGCGCCGGGCGCAAATCAATAAGGGGTTGGTCTGAAGTAGGTTCATTATTCATAGGTGTGGTTTGGGCGTAACGTCAAATAAACCAATCAGAACGCTAGCCAACATTCCCTTTAAACGCAAGGGCGCAAGTTCCATGGCGGGTTGCTATTATTATGACGGATTTACCAGGTGCACGCCAGGAGCGGTTCACAGCCGAGGAGACCGACGTCCTTGTACGGGGGAATCCCACGCTTGCCAGCATAAATCGGGCACGCCGTGTAACGGGAGGTGGATCTGCCTCAGGACTTGACGCCAGCAGAGGACATCGCTGCGTCCACCCTCACCGCTGAAAGGGTTTGGGGGCTTTGAAATCGGACCCAAGAAACGCAAGGTCCAACCCCAAAGTAGACTAACAAATCAAGTTCATATACATTAAGGTTTCTTATGAAAACATTTAAATTATTATTTAAATAAAATAAACGTAATACAGCCACACAACAAACTTATGAAAATATTTTAATCGTTATTTGCAAGAGAATTTTTTAACGCAGCCACACAATAAATAAAAACTATCACCACAATGCTCACCACTATGATTCCCCTTATCTCGTGTATTAATATTTTTTAGTGTAAAAATTTATGATTTGCAAAAATAACTGTTGCATCTGTGTAGATTAGATGCAATATGCGCGTTGTGCAAGCTATACGGTCAAGCATGCGCCCTTAAAATAGCATAATGAACAACGCGCAACGCGCCACTGACTTTAAACTTTTTTTTCTGGTCAGTGGCTCAATTGTTTTTTGAAACTGCAAAATAGCATCAGGGATGGTTTGCGCCGGAACACGCCTCTTTTTTTGCACTGGAGCGCAAGTTCATTCCCTAGTTTGTCGACGTGCGTCTGTGGAGGGAAAAACCCGCTGTGCGCCGTTGCAAAATACGAATGATACATGCGTCACTGACAAAGTCAATTGTGCTGGGTGCAAGATAGGGCCCATATAGTACAAAAATGGCACATCAGTAGTGTTTGTTATTAGTTATAATATTAGATATCACGTACACATATAAGTGCCTTTCATAAACTTACACTTGCCTGTAAGTACTAAATTCTCATTTCGTACATTAATTTGTAAGTACAGTAGTGTTTCTTATTAGTTATGGTATACCTACACTAAGTATGTATCTGGTATTACCCAGTACTTAAAAGAGTTACATAATAACTTCCTGTAGCAAGTATGTACCATTACATAATGATTTAATTACATGTACTGTAGATACTCAAAAGTAAGTAGTTTATTTTACAATTCCACAGTGTAGTTATATTGTTGCAGCTCATTAACTGTACTGAAAGTGTTGAAATCTGATAGCACTGTAAAGCATGTGCTAACTTCATGTCACAACACATCTTTTCAAAAATTAAATGCATTGAAGTCACAACCAAACTGCAAGTTATTTACAACCTCTCCTGTCATAAATGTGACAAAGTATAAACCATAACAACTGTAGAGAAAATATTTTTCATTCAGTTTTTGATACTTACCATTATAGACTGTATTAATCTGGTATTAACTCTGTAAAGAGTGTTGTTTTGCTTTAGAATTATTATCAGTTGACACATTGTTTAATAATATGCTTGCATGGGTTAACAGTAAATGTAATTTAGAGTCTTGTATTAAAGTGTCTTTGTTATCTCAGGGGGCACTGTGAGTTGCTTTATTTAAAGCTAAAATTTAAGTTATTTAAAGTTGCCTGGTTAGTATAATCTTGTAATTAACATGGACAGCTATAATAACATTTGCATAGGCGCAGATGGGGGTCATAGGCTGCCGATCTCACTGTAATTACATAATTGCCCTGAATGTTCTCTGACAGAGATACGGAAAAACTACATGCAAGTGCTATAACATTTTGTCACGAAACCATTTAGAGTAGATTATACCCTTTCTATACTGCACATTGTTCTTATAAAGTTCACTTTATTCACATTTGCAAGTATAATATTCCAATTATTGCTTGGTAGTTAGACTGTGTATTTACAGTACTTGTACACCATGTGAATACACAGACAAGTGCTTTAAAAAAGGTGCAGTGCTTTCTTCCAAAAACAACAAATGTGCTTAATTACTCTAAATTATTTTATAACAACAGCATCCATTATCTTTCCATTAGCACAAACCAACCGTTAAGCTTTGAAAATTTTGCTAAATGTGTCTTAATAATGTCTTCATTAGCTTCCCTCTTAATTTACAGCGACTGACAGAACAAACAAGATCTCCAGCTAAAACTTATTTAATCAAATTCAAGTTAGGTAAATACAAATGCCAAGTATTTTTGTCATTATAACAAATAAAACATGTAGATTGAAATGGGTGCCAGGTCATTTAACATTTAAAGAATATGAGAATATGAAATGTTATTTTACAGTAATATTATATTTTAAAGAGCACCTATTTCATTGCTAAAAACAATGTTATGTTGTGTATTTGGTATAATACAATGTGTTAGTGTGGTTTCAGGTTAAAAAACATATTATTTTCCACATTAGATTTCACTCTCTTTCTAAAATGCACAGATTTGAAAAGCTCTGTGTCCCTGACTGGCCAGCTACTATGTACGTTGTGATTGGCTTGTATACCTCTCACGTCAACAGGAAGTGAGACGCTCCTTACCATGTTTGAAAGATTCGGTTGCTAACTGGAGTTAACTTATAGGCTGTGAGTCAAAGCAGGAGGAATTATGATAATGTCGGTCTTGTCTACATCACCAGTCCCAGGAAGTGAACTGTTGCATACAATCCGTGTGTTTGTTGTAGTTTTAGAAAAAAGTTTAACGTTGGAGACGATAACTCGCGTCATTGTTTACTTTGGGGTTTGTACCTTTTGCATATCTTTAACATGTACTAATACACACTTACACCAAAGAAAATGTAAAAATTGTAAATCGGACAATATGTGCTCTTAAATATTAGATTAATATTTACTGCATGCCTTTAGTAGAAATATACATATTTTTTTACAGCATCCCAAACTTTAGAAGCAACCTGATCTCACAAAATACGTGAAATAGTCACGCATTATTTTGCTCAGTTTTGCGTGACATTGTCACGTATTTCCACCATATTACGTGCCCCTGACACGACTTCTTTTCCGTGACAGTTTCACGTATTGGTTACTCAACTGTTTTTCCTATTTTCTTACAATTGTCGCTTCGGTTTGGGGTTAGAACAACCTTCTGTTACATAAAATGACATCCTTACCCAAACCCAACTCTAACCCCAACGTCAGGCGACGATGGTTTAAAAATCATACAAATTTTTTTTTATAAACCAATACATTAAGTGACATCCTAACGCAAACAGCAAATCTAACCCCAAACCGAAGCGAAAATTGTTTAAAAATAGGAAAAACACTTGAGTAACCAATACGTTAAACTGTCACGGAAAAGCAAGTCGTGTCAGGGGCACGTAATATGGTGGAAATACGTGACAATGTCACGCAAAACTGAGCAAAATAATGCGTGACTATTTCACGGATTTTTGTGAGATCATGTTGTTAGAAGAGTAAAGTCCCCCCAAAACATATTCAAAATTACATCAATTTTTTTGAATTGGTAGTAAAAATAATATGAATAGAATACAGAGATATATATTTAAAAACTAGGATTATAAATGTTTTTTGTTTTAAAATGTTAAAGCTAATCTGTGGCTAACACCTGACGAAGCACTGCTGTACGTAAACAGTACGTTTTGTAAGTACTGTACATACAGTCCTGGGTATCAAACCAATGACCTTGGCATTGCTGGTTGTATCCTCTTTTAGTTTAGCTAGAATGCTAATTAACTGGTTTTAGCTTTATAGGGACCTTTTACATCGAGGTGGGTTTTCTTGGTCTTTTATCACAAAAAAATTTAATGTAGCAATTTTGTGTTACCACTTTTTACAGGTTGCCGCTTTCTTAAATATTTGGCCTCACAGATCCTGCATGCCTTTGAGTTTTGATACAAATCAAAACATCACCGGTCAATAGGAGATTTCACTGGATACGCAGAGCGTCACGTGAATTGCAAAGCACAACCAGGCTTGTGTTTCTAAAGCTGGAGCAGACATCCCAGCAATCCTTTTTGGCAGAACGTCTGTTGCTGATTCTCCCTCAATGCCACAAAATCTGTCTGTGTCATGGATCAGGCTGAATATTGGTCATGCTGAGAGGGCTTTGACACTGCCTGAGGGAACGATAAAGGTGAAGGGGCTTTGCTCTAACAGTGCGCTGAGCTCCAACATCCTGCCTGCCATTGGCAAACCCTCAAACTGACTATAGTCTCTAAGGGGGTGTATGTTTTCAATTGTTTCCAACAGAAGCGACATGCTTTTAAAAAACACCAGCAGCTGGCGTTATTTTGTCTTGTTTCTGTTTTGCGATGAGTGCCCAGAGTTAAAAAAAAATCAGCTTTGGGAGAAACGCTTAGCTCGTCAATGTCAATTTCGGACTTAGCCATCCAATTACAGTCGAGGAGAGGCGGGACAAATATGACAACATTCAATCGTCGCATCGTACAATGACTGATAAACAAGTTTTCAGACACGTTTCAACACTTTGGTAGTCACACCCCCTAGGCTACATTTACATGAAAATGATGTAGTAAAAAAACTTAAATGTTTTTCTTTGCCATGCTGAATGGCTGGGTTCTTTTTGATCCATAATGGGTAAATATTTGGACAGAACACATTCTGGGTTAAAAATGACCCAATGATCTGGGTTAAAAAACACTTTATAACCCAGCCATTTTTACAGTGCATGATCTTCTGTCAAGAAGTTGAAAGTTAAAATTCTGAGTCCTCTTTGTCTGAGACCGAGGCGAGACCGAGTAAAAATGCGGTCGATTCCAAGACGAGACCAAGATCTTTAAAAAGTGGTCTTGAGATGGGGGGTTACCCATTATTTAATCTTATTATGCAGTATTTGTTTTATTTATTTGTCTTACTGTCAATAATTTTCTCATCCAGTCTTTTTCTCTCTGCCTTCCTACTATGCTCAGTCCTACATTTCTATGACTCTCTCTCTCTCTCTCTCTCTCTCTCTCTCTCTCTCTCTCTCTCTCTGTTTCTCTTTCCTACACTTTCTGTAGACATCCCAGCGCAGTGTGACAAGATTTGACCTGTTCTGTTTTGCTTCATGTAGGACTATTTCTTTAGAAATAGAAAATCCATGCCGCCCATTTAAACACAATGACAGAAAGAAAAAGCCATAATAGAGCGGCTCTTAGTTTGGGTGATTATTGGGTCGACGCTTGTTGAACCGGCCAATTGTGCGTCGTCTTTGGATTTGATCGAGTTCAGTCCCGGCGTAATTATTACTGCATGCTCCCTGACACTTTTCTGTGGTAGATTGAGGAGCAAAATCACAAAAAAAAACATTTTAAAGAGAGTTGGTGCCGCCACTGTCCAAAAGTAGGACACAAAACTAGGTCCAACCATTTCAAAGTCCTAAAGCAAAATCAACTGAAGTGTTGTTGAGAAAACAAACTCTTTTCATGAGCTTTGTTTGTTGTTATCTGGTTAATGTACTTAACTTAACGCATACGAATCTAGGATAACATCTGTCTGGCATCATTTATCGACCGTTTCAATTTCCTCTAATTTGACCGCTATAAATATGGCACATTTGCTTGGAATTAACTTTCTGCAGCGCCTAATCTGTTTGCACACAGGCTCTGATGAAAAGAAGCTATGCGTTTTTATTTCTTTCCCTTACCTCAGCAGGCAGTGAGCAGGCCCAGTAGTTCACAATGCCTCATTGAAATGCCATGCTTGAGAGGGGCAGTTGCTTTAAAAGCGCTCTCTGATTACTCGCATCAATAGGACCCTATTTGTTGCGGCTCCCGCGGCAACTGCCAAAGCAGATGGGTTATAATTCAGGGCGATTTGCACTGCTTAAATCCTATAATGATTTCCCAACACTCCCAAAGGCAAACAAGTACCATCACGAACGTCTGAGCATTTCCGTGATGGATCGACTGGAAAGAGAGCAGGTAATGGTTAACAAACAAGCGAGCTAGTTGGTCGGCACCACACAGCAACAGAAGCAACCATTTTAGCTTAGCATCCTAAATCTCTGCTAAAGTTCCAAATAAAAAGCTAATAATCTATTATGCAACCCTTTAGAGAAACAAGTTTCTGAGTTTCGAGGTTACAGAGTTTCACACTGAGATATTAAATATAATTTTATTGCAAAGTGTGATATTTCTGCATCACTAATGTAAACCAATGGATTCGCAAAAATAATGACTGTTAACTTTTTGACCCCAGTCTTCCATTAGTCTGTGAAAACAGATAGTCCTGCGTTAACTCACATCATTGGTTGAGACAGTCAGTGCTTTTTTAGGCAGGTCATTCAGTTCAAAACCTTATGAAATGAACTATGGTTTAACTATGGTAGGCTATCTGCAGCAAAGCCATGACAACTACTTAGCATAAAGCCATATCTTTATAGGATTTGCACTAAAACTATGGTAAAAAAAAATGCTGGCAGTTATCCTATAGTAACACCATGGTTAATTTAAATAAGGGCACCTTTATAGGGAACTCGATTTGCTTTTAGTTGCTATTAGCATCAAAAAAGGACACTTATTGTATCACATTTAATAAGGTGATTTCTTTTTTACCCTTAACTGCACCCCAAAGTATCTGCAGCCCTACCTTCATTAAGCCCCATGTGGATGCTCCAGTAGCTTTGTAGACACTGTAGCTCCCTCTTCATGCCCCTCTTGCAGCGGCAGTCATACAGCGGGCTGTCCTGCAGCACCTCAAGGGCAGCCTGACACTCCCTGTTGGCCAGCATGGTAGTCCTGTCACGACCCACCAGGCACTGGCGCATGATGCGAAAGCGTGAGCTGCACTGCGAGTTCTGGTTGCACATCTCACTGGCTCTCAGGCAGTCCATGGGAGCCCTCCAGCCGTGAGTTCCCAGCCCTGACAGGGAAGAATGGCTGGCCGTTGAAAGTACCACCTCATCTGCGGGGAAAGGCAGTATTAAATATATGTCTAAAGTTATCAATGGCTACATATACTCACTGTATACCTACATACAATAAACACAACTCTTTTCCTACTTAGCTTTGTTGACAACGCTTATTGTTGGCCCCCAAGACAACATTTTAAATGTGATCTCATTTGTAAGTCGTTTTAGATAAAACCATCTGCTAAATGAATTAATGTAAATAGCTGTATGAATAATTGTACATTTGGGGCCATATTGCAGAATGTTCCTACGTCCCACGATCAATATCTGTTCTTAATGGGTTGAAATCACAATACAGTAGTTACTAAACAGATTAGATATGATTAAGAATTAAGATGTTTATGTGATACATCCCCACAAGCATTGTAATGGACGAAAACAGATTGTGGATTTTTACTGCATGTATACATTACCCACGAAAGTATTTTGACTTAAAGGGACAGTTCACCGAAAATAAATAATTTACTCGCCTTCAGATTGTTACAAATCTGTATTCATTTCTTTGTTCTGTTGAACAGAAAGGAACACATTGTGAAGAACGTTAAAGGGATAGTTCGGCCAAAAAAGGATATTAAACCCATGAATTACTCATCCCCAAGCCCACAGAGATGCATATGTCCATCATTTTTCAGACAAAAATATTTTCAGTTTTTTTAGAAAATGTTTTAGATTATCATTTGGTAAAATGTAAAGTTAAGGGGTCCACTCCTTCAAGTCCAAAAAATTTGCATTTATCTTTTTACAAAAGTATTCCAAATGGCTCCAGGGGGATAAACAAAGACCTTTTGAGAGTAAGCCGTGAGGTGTTGTCAGAGAAATATCCATATTTAAAACTTTATAAACGAAAATAACTTGCTTCCGGTAACGCTGGACAACACCGCACGGATTACTAAAAAGATGGACATATGCATCTCAGATGCCTTGGGGTGAGTAAATAATGGGTTTAATGGTTTAAAATAATTTTTGGCTGAACTATCCCTTTAATAACCAAACAGATCTTGGGTACTATTCAGTTCCATGGTATTATCTTTCCTACCCAGTCTCACGAGGTTTCATGATATAGTCACGTAATTGTTTTGATTCTTTTTTCATGATGTTATCACGAATTTCCGTGTTTTTTCATGATCATATAACAAATTCCAGTTTTCGTGTGATTATCTCATATTGGTTACTGAACTGCTTTTTTACTATTTTTAAACCATTGTCGCTTCGGTTTAGGGTTAGATGTGGTGCTTGGATTAGAATGTCACTTTATATATTGGTTTATACTATTTTTTCTGATTTATTTTTTTTTTTATATGTCGCCTGGCGTTAGGGTTAGAGTTGGGTTTGGGTAGGGATGTCATTTTATGTAAATCTAACCCTAAACCGAAGCGACGATGGTAAGAAAATAGGACAAAACATTTGAGTAACCACTACGTGATAATCACACGAAAACAGGAATTCGTTATACGATCACGAAAAACGCGGAAATTTGTGATAATATCACGAAAAAAGAATAAAAAAATTATGTAAGTATACAACGAAATTTCGTGAGACTGGGTTGTATCTTTCCTACGTTTGAAGTGAATGGTGCCCCAGATCTGGGGTGCATTTACAGCAAGCATAATTAGTAGGGGTGGGCAAAAAAATCGATTCTTAGATGAATCGCGATTCGGACGTGGGACGATTCTGAATCGATTCACAAATGTCAAGAATCGATTCTGAAATGTTAGTTTACAAAATAACGTCACGTTATCAGAACCAAAAGGCGGAACTCAACTGGGGGAGCGGTGATGCACACGGACAACTTAAGAGAGCGCGCCCTGCAAGAGCGCATAGGGGAGCTTACAAGAGCAGAAGAGAAAGAACACTTTAAATGCTTGTAGGACTATACTGCATATATCTTTACATTGAATTTAGGGCTGTCACCATTACTCTATTCTTTTTGAGGAGTTTTAAAAAAAATCCTTGAGTACATGTCGAGTACTCCTTAAAATAGCGGAGATGCGGTTTAGTGAAACAAACAGTAGAAGCATACAAATCAGCGCTACGCTGCCTCTCTCTCCCTCTTGTTTACTCGCTCACACACACCGTGCGTGTGAATCAGGAACTGCGTGAGGCAAGAATGCGCATCCATGTGAATTTTGGAAGTTAAAGACGACTGAGCTGCAGTGGCATGGCAAAACACATTTGAGAAGAAAGGCGCAACAACTCAAAAAGACCTGCATGTTTCACAATTACTCCAAAAGACCATAATGACAATTTTGCGCGTGGAGCAGCAGTTGTGCGATCTACCGGCATTGCCTTTGCGATCGACGTATTGGACACCCCTGCCCTAAACCATCTGCAGACTGTTTAGATATAACATGAATATACTTCTGTAAAAATATGCACATAGTTTGTTATACAGTCGCTGGGTGCGCTGCATTATATAAATACAGTAATACTGCCAATCACTGTGTATAATGATGATGATTAGACGCTTAACGTTCGTGGAAGTTAATGCCGGTTAACATATAGAATTAATATGTCACGTTAAATTAATATTTTTACTGGTTTTAATGTCTTACAACAGAAACAGGACATGTATGTATATAAGAATGACATTATTTATCCCTAGTTGCATTAAAGTACAGTATATGACAGTTCAGAGACTAGCAAAAGCGCAAACATTAACCTGGCTTTGAAAGCAAATGCGACGTAATGACGTCACAGATATGCAAATTAGTACGTCAAGAATCGATTCTGAATCGAATCGGGACCCTAAGAATCGATTCTGAATCGATTCATGAGGGTCCAAGCGATTCCCACCCCTAATAATTAGCTAACCATGGTTGTTGTTTGAACTCTATTGGTAATGACAGAACTTGCGACCATAGTTGCTTTCGCTAAACACAACCCTGATTGGCTACAAACATTCTTCAAAATGTCTTAGTTCACTGAAAATTCATTTAAGCTACATTTAAACAAAAGTTTGTTTTTATTTTATTTTTCTATTTTTTATGTAGCTTAAATATATTGATTGCATCCACTTACCTTAAAAAATTGAGTAAATTGAATTCATCATTTTTTTCAGTGTTTATGCTCAGCAGACACAAAATATACAGGTTTGGAACAACTTGAGGATGAATAAATGACGACAGAATTTTAATTTCCCTGTGAAATCCTTAGTGTCAGAAATGAAGAGTTTGGTTCCAAAACAAGATTACTAAGTTTTTTGTCAAAACATGTTTTTATATGTTATCATGTTTTTATTGTGTTTTATTGTGCTACTTAGCTGTATTTGTTTAGTTATGAAGGCTTAAATCAAAACAAACCAACTGCAGTTTGATTAATAATAATTGGAATGCACTATCAAAAAACGTTATTTTTGGAAAATTTTGGAGTTATCTCATTTTGGAACCAAACTCTTCATATATAGGTATGTTTTAAGTAACTATATTTTACTCTGCACTGTTTTTAAATAGAGTCCCAAGTTTGCAATCGTTTTACAGTGCTATATGGTGACTGTGCCCAACAGTGACATCCACAATCTCAAACGAGAGTGACTCCTGTCTGCGGGGCAGGGAACTGCAAGCAGCTGGCGATTACTTAAAAACGCACCATATTTTACTGGATAGGCTTTGTCATCTTTAAGTTACATTTGAAAACAAATCTCTATATTTCTATATATCTATATTTATTTCAAGAAAATTATGTGCATCATTCGCCATCTGCACTAACACAATGAATTCGAAGCATGTTCTGGATTACCTGTGGAGAAAAGCAAGTTTAATATAATAGCTACAACAAACCGAAAATATCGTGGAAACGTTAAAATACGAAATTAAATATAAGTACTTTGTTTGAACAGTTCGTGTTTTCAGCACCATGGACAGCGACACTCGTGTCAAAACAACGTGTCTTCAAATACAGCACAGTTTTCTTCGTTTAAACCTTAGCTATATTTTTCCACGGGATGTGATGCTGTAAAAGACAACCAATGCACGGGAAAACGACTGTATAAAGCACGTGAGTTATATGTGTCTTCCCCATAAATATGTACTTTGCGCAGACAGTTACGATATTAGAAAACTCCGTCAAGATGACACATGCCTATACACTGGTTTTATTACTTTCTCATTTCTTTGTCTGAGTCCGCGTGTCATTCAATAAACATGAGCTTTATTACTCACCCAATAAAAACAGGACGCTTAGAATATTGAGTAAAATCATCATAGTTCCAATACGAACAAGCAGTGAGGTTTAACAATCCCAGACTCCGTCCGACGTTGCAGCCGATAATTTCCGATCACGGGTTATTTAACGCGCGTCTTTTCACACCGCAGGTTCATCTCCAAACACTCAGTCGGTGGTTAAGACAAAGTCAGACGGAAGTTCAGACCTTATAAATCCAATACTTAGTTCCACTTGCAACTTTAGTGAAAGATGTATGAAAAATAATTATGGGGGGTTATTTGATGAAACCCGCCAACATATCCGTTTCACATGAGCCTTGATGTATTTCTCTCATTTGGGTCGAGTGGCTTGATATTAGTCCGGGTTTGAGAGCGTCAGATCAACTTATAATATTAAAAATACTGATATTGCGCCACTATCGACTACAAAACTTCAAATACTCCCCTGTTCCCGGTTATCCCACAATTTTTAAAACGCACAGAAGTTGGTTGATCGATTGACCTTAATATTTCTCCGATCTCTATGTAGATTCCTGTCAGGAAATATCAATCCCCGCTGGATAACCTCGAATGTGAACTGGACAACCTTGACTTTCATCAAAATCCTTTTATCAAGCTCACGCGTCCGCGCCGTCACAACCTCCGTAGTTTCTCTCGTTCCTTGATAATGAAGAAAACAAAAAGATAAATAACACTTCCACTTATTGCTCTCTGTTGTCTGTGCAGAGGAAAATGCTTTTCTCCGACCGAACTGAAGTTACTCGTCCGACCCCCGGGGCTTCTCGTCAGAGCGGACGCAATAAAGAGAGCGCGGTATCATCGGGCGCATCTAACCGCTGCGCACTGGCTGAAGCGAACAAGGGCATCTACGTACCGTAGGACGGTCGTGTCTCAGACGACCTTGTGTGCTGTGCAAATCCTGTTGGGATTTTTCCTCCTCCCCCGTGTTTAAAAACATCAGGCTAGTGTTATGGAGGAAAATCACCAGTCGTAATGGACACTTAAAGTGGCACTATTAGACAATAATTTCTAAAAAAATCAATATAATGATATTTGCTACGAAGTAAATGATCTACGTAGTGGGTTAAAAAGTGCAAAATTGAATCATTTTCCAACATTTTAAAGAAATTTGTGCCAAAATGTGCACAATTGAACATCACACTACACACACTGCATATCAATCACTCTCATAATTATTATTTCTATATATAACTGCAAACTGCTATATCTGATTCATTGAAATAATGGACGTTTGCCAAGTCTGACGTAAGTTAGTATGAGGGAGCATGTCTAAATAGGCTATCTAATGAAAAGAAAATAAGCAAATGTTGTTTCTTTAAATCATTTAAGCTGATTAACCACAGAACAACATCTTTAAATGTGCATTGCTTTTCATGAAGATCAAATTAAAGCATTAGGTTAAATACAAAAGCTCAATCAAACATATCACATCTGTTTTGCAAGCTGAATTGATACACAATTTCATTACATTGATTAGCCTTATTAAATCAGCCTTGAATAGACATTATTACAACTAAATAATGTGCACATGGCTTGTTTTTGAAGGGGGAAGCAGATTTTTTTCTTCTACTAAAGGGAAAATAATATTTTTTTGCTTGGCATTTGCACTTATTAGTCTGCGCTACTCAGCCTATTCTATCAATCACAGAAAAAACCAAAGACACAAATCTAGGTTGATTTTGACCCAACAGTAAGTTTGGCCACATATGAGTTAAAACAGAACATCATTTTTAGAGTTAATAGCACAGTCAACATGCCATCATTCAGATTTCTCATGTTATGTTTTTTAAATTAGATAGGAGAACAATCAAGCAACATAAAAGATGCCATTCTAGGCCGCTCTTAGTGAGTAAAAAGCTGTTTTTGACAAGTCCATTATGTGAAAGAAATTAATTGACTCAGTTCCTGTTGTGCAGAACCGTTCAGTATCCTTCAGAATCCTACACAAAGCATTTTTGATGTAGTTATCTAATGCATTCATCACTAATGTACATTCGTCCTACGGTATCTGTACTGTTTGCATCACAAATGTACGTTGTTCAAGTGTGTGCAGTCTTCTGTAAAACGTGTTAAATGATTTTACTCTAATGCGATGTGCCATAGTATGCAAACGTATAGGATTTTCTCTTTTTCAACTGCTAAATGCTGATTAGAGTTGATGTTCCCTGCACTATCAATATTTATCATGTATGGCACAGTGTTCTGCTATATGTAAAACCAATGGGGGTATTCAAATCAAGTCTGAACGAAGCTTTCTTTTCCTGTAGAGGAAGATTGAATATCATTATCTCGGCAGGCTGTTGTGCCTTTGTGGTTTAAGTGATTTTTTGCTCTGTCTCATTGGCATTTTTGTAGCAGGACTAAACTGGTACGCACAGGGGTCCATCAGTCTGTTATAGCCTACTGGAACAAAAAATGAGTGAGCTTGTTTTGGTAATCTGATGCAATAATCATGTTATGTTATCATATTTTGCACATGATAGCGTAAACCACCATTAGTGCACATTATGCAGACTGACTCCTACTGTGTGTCTCTCAATGTGTTTTGTTTTGATCCGTTCAAATCCACATGCTATGCTTTGAGAACAATCTGGATAACAAAGTCTGAGATAGAGATTGTCGCTGAATTCGCACGCTGTATGCGACTTCGATGCCGTCTGCGTGTACGTTATGTAAATCATAAACATGTTTTCTCCCTAGACATCCTCACTCGGCTGACCTAAGGGTTTCATCGATTCCCATACTTCCAGGAAACCAGAGGCCCATGACAAGGTTTTTTTAACAGCAGTAAAAAGCAATGGCATATTTAAACAACACACATCATCCACCAGTCACAAAGCAAGCGTGCTTGCCCATGCATTGAATCTGAAGCAATGACCTTGTCATAAGCAAACACAAAGCTGACTTTAAAGTGAGCCTGAAAGCATGCAGCACATATAGGGATGCAGTAATGTTTGGGATGATGGGAACGGAAACAATGTGACAGACTTTCCGAATGGGAAAATTTGGACCGTCCACGTTGCTTGCATGTCAGCACACGCTGTTCAGACGCTAATGATGAATAACTCACTCGTTTTCTTCCACATCTTTCTGAATTCGTGTGTAATATGACATCATATTCGGAACAGTATATTTCACTATTAAAGTCTGCGTAAAGTCTAATATTTAATGAGTTCTCAGTTTGGCACACCACAGAAAAATGTGTTATTAACCACCCAGCCCAGCCCAATTTTAAAGATGAAAACGGCAAGTAAATAACAAGCTATCAAAATAATGGAAAATAGGCAAGATTCTTTGCTCTCAAACACTGGGGGGTGTCGCTGTTGGCGCTGAAACCACGCCCACTCGAAGGAAAGCTGCCAGGGTCTCTCTCAGCTTTCAAATACCGCTTATGTTAGGGGCAGGGCCATGTTGGTGGCTCCAGTGCATCATTGAGCCACCGTTTTAGCCACGCCCAAATAATCTTGAAAGAAGAAATGTGAAAAAAACAAACTGTTTAACGGTGTAACTCCACAATTCAGTACTACATTGTTCATAGTCTTTGTAATGTGTTTCAGCAATACATTACATACAATACATTTATAATGTGTTTAGAAGCAATTCTCTGAAATGACTTTACATGGACTTTAAGTCCAGTGTATGCCAGTGTTTGTTTGTTTTAGGGTTTGTGGGTAGTGTGCTGTGCAATTTATGCATTTACTCCTTTTTTAGTTTGTTTTGTAATAGTAGCTTAGTTCAAAAAGTCCACACATTTCATCTCCACATTAAACTTCTGCGGGTTAAAATAAGTCATTGTGACTGCAACAAAGAGGAAAATGAAATCTTGCTTTTCAAAACGTCAAAAAAGCAGGCGATGAAGAGAACGGCATGCAGAGAGGATTTTTTTGTGCTGAAGTACTTCAGGTACATTGATTGCTCAACAACTGCTTACCTGTGAGTGTGTGTGTGTGTGAGAGAGAGAGAGAGAGAGAGAGAGAGAAAGAGAGAGAGAGAGAGAGAGAGCTCCACAGGGAGCTTTGCTCTGAACTGGTTGAAGTTTATAGGTCAAAGATGATTAAAGTTTGAGATGCCCCATACTGTTTTGCAAGTAAGTTTTGATGAAAGATCAGAACAGGGAGATTGTATGGAAACATGTGCCTGGGATTCACAGCTGCTATAATGAAACCAGAGCATTTTACCTCTGCTAGCCATCGAAAAGAGATTTTCCCAAAGAGGTTTTGTCTTAGGTTCTGCTTAATGCATAACAGGGCAGGTTTAGCAAGCATTTGATAAAAAAATAGAGGCCTGTAAGGAAATAAACCGATGCACTTAAACTGTCTTTTATCACTCTCTCTGGTTAGAAACACGGTGAACGTGATTTCACCAAGTAGGATGTGATCCTGGATCAACACCATTGTTGGTCCTGGATCAACATTTTCATTAACCAATCAGATTGCAGGATTAGGATTAGTTTGTATGTTAGATAGGTTTAGGATTGAGTTAGGGGCTTTTAATAAATACTCCTCAAACTATTATTTCACACTAATTTGAGGGTTTAAAAATGGTTAGGGTTTGAGTTAAGGGTAGGTTGGGGTATCTTTTATTAAAACGTTGATCCAGGATCACATCTTACTTGGTGAAATCACGGCGACCTTAGAAACACTTACCCCCTGTATTGTACAGGCTTGCATTATGCATTCTTTAAAACCTTTACTAAAAAATTAAAAACTTTATGCATTTTGCCTATATATTCAGCCTGAAATTGGGAGCCTGAAAACACAAAGGCTGTGTTCGAAATCTCTGAAATGCTGTCTTCGGAGGCAGCATCAAGGCACGTTCGAATCCAATGTTTGGTTTACTTCCTGTCTCCTGAGATACCTTAATTTTCTTGTGCGGGGAATGTAAGTTCGAAAAAATAAAATGGTAGCCAAGAGAGCATTTGGAGCACAAATTTGGGGTAAATAAGGTTTTCTTTTTTAACTTTTGATTGCATTTCTAGCAAGAACTTAATATTGCAGTTTTCAAATATGGGATTAGTTATCACAAAGACGCTCTCTGTTTATATTTCAAACAAAATTTCTATGACGGCTCTCCGAATGTCACGGTGATCCGTGTCATGTTTTGTGTTTGTTCCATATTGTCATCACCTGGACAATTGTTAATTATCATCTCATTCATTCCACCTGTGTGTCATTAGTCTTTGTGTATTTATACTGCTGCCTGTGTCACACTTGTCGCCGGAAGATTGTCATTGCTACCCTGTCTGTTCCCCATGTTATGTGTTCCCATTGTTTGGATGTTCCTGTGTTTCTTACCTGTTTATGCTCCTCGTGTTTTGGTTCCCATTTTATTATTAAATGTTATTTATTTTGAACTCTGCGTTTGCGTCCTGACTCTCCATCCGTGTCATGACAGAATCTTCCGGCCAGCATTGGACGCAGCGAGTTCGGGGAGGGCTGCTTCCCCAAGTGTTTCGTCGGGGTGGAGTATTGACATCGGGTCCTGCACGTTGCCAGTCCCAATGTCCTTGGGGATCATCGCGAGAGATCGCTCGCTCCTGCAGGAAGGGGATCGGCCCAGGCGGTCCACTAGACGGTAGAGTCGTCGACTCTGGTTCCTCGGTGGGTCCACCGCTGTGCTCGACTGGGGCCCGGAACGGACACCACGCCCGATCATTTCCCCGGGGTGGTCGCCACCGTGAGGGAGCCCATTTCCCGAGATGGCAGGACGCGACTTCCGGGGACATCGGATTCCCGGCGATTCCCAGAAGGGGGTAATTCATCTGCCTCGGTCCTCATGAGGGTCGTTCTGGTTTGGCCGGCTCACCGTCCATTGGCTTCGTCCCGGCGGCTGCCGGTTTCGTCAGGGTCTCCAAGCCCTCCATCCCTCCCCTGGACCCACCCTACCAGACTTTGTTTGTTTTTTGTAATGAGTGTCTGGTAGCCACTCCAAGAGGGAGGGATAATGTCACGGTGATCCGTGTCATGTTTTGTGTCTGTTCCATATTGTCATCACCTGGACAATTGTTAATTATCACCTCATTCATTTTTGTGTATTTATACTGCTGTCTGTGTCACACTTGTCGCCGGAAAATTGTCATTGCTACCCTGTCTGTTCCCCATGTTATATTTTGGATGTTCCTGTGTTTCTTACCTGTTTATGCTCCTCGTGTTTTGGTTCCCATTTTATTATTAAATGTTATTTATTTTGAACTCTGCGTTTGCGTCCTGACTCTCCATCCGTGTCATGACACCGAATCCATTTTTCTGGAGCTGCCTTCATGCCACCGAAGTGATTACCTCATGAAGTCAGATGGCTTAGTTTTCAGACGCAGCCCAAGTTTTGAAAGCAATACCGTGAAAACGACTAAAACGTTAATTCGTGAAAGTAGTCACATCATGTATTCTGTATTTTTTACAAAGTGACATCTGGCATGCATAACACATTTTAAGAATTTGTGTTATTGTAACAGTGATAGTTTTGACAATGTTGTCTTCTGAATGCAAAAAAAAAAAAAAAACTTTAGTGTTCAGTCATTGTCATGTAAATGTAAGCTAGCATCCAATGGAATAATAAACAGCCATTATAGCATTCAATGTAATGTACCGTCGGACACAAACTGCTTATTACGTTTTTCTATGTAGTAGTTGATATTCAACTATTCAATTCTGGCATTATTATGTTTGTGTAATGACTGCAAAACTGTATAACTGACGACTGTCCCAGGTATCCTGAATTACCTGTCATGGTTTATTTTGCTATAATGACCTGACTACATTATTCAGCCTAACACAGAGCTTCTTACTAAATGAATAAACATCTAAACAAACAACTTTTTGCACAGCTAAGGGGATAACTGATTTACCGTGTCAGTTGTCAGTTATACAGTTTAGCAGTCATTATTCCAAAATATGATTGATCGATCAAAGTCAAGCATTTCAGAAAACCCTGCTATAAGCGGTTTGTGTCAACACTTCACATGCACACTTGAATAAATAACATAAAAATGACAATTACCCTGCAAACAGCAAAAGGCCTTTGAACTTGATAAGTTACTTAATTAGAAATTTCTAGCAACACTGTTGTTACACATTTTACCAAGCATGCTGCAAACTCAAACCCGCTGTCTGTGATGTTTAATTACTTGTAAGCCAATATACAGTAAATAACCTTTCCCAAAGGATTACCTCACACTACTGGAATATTCTGCAGCTAGTGCACATCTCATATAATAAACATGGTGATACGCTGATATAAGTTACTGCTGGAAACCTACATATATTAATAATATTGCACTTTCAAAAATGTTTAATTAACTGATACATTGCTTTCTCATACGTGCACTTCAGTTTCACTGATGTCTCAGTAGTAGACTCAAGACATAAGGAACACTATTTTCTATTTGTGTGATGCAAAATGTTGCAGCTTTAACTATGAGGTTCTATTTACATAACATTTATTCATTTAGTGGACACTTTTATGTGAACCAATATACAAATAATATAATTTAACATTTTGTCTACATTTATCATTATAAGAATCAAAATAAAGAAGCTACAAAAGGTTCTTTACAATGATGGCATAGCAGAACAATTGTTGGTTCCCCAAAGAACCATTCCGTCAAAAGTTATTAAAAGAGCAATTTCTTTCTTGACTTGTTATCATTTTTACACTACAATGAACATTTTGTGCAGCAAAATCGTGTATTACTTTTTCTTTGTGGAATAATAAATGATTCTTCTATGGCATCATGTACCGTAGCAACTTTATTTTTAAGGGTTTGCGTATGTTAGCAATAGACAGAAAGAAAGCCTGCTATATTTTAGAACACAGCCGTGGGTGTTTCATCATGTCTGGTTTGAACTTAATCAGAATAAATATTTGATCCTAAATGAACATTTGTACAGTGCCTATATTTGTGAATATTGCGTTTGAAGTGCCATCTCTCTGTTTCCAATTAATGAACATTTACTTTCTCGTGAAAATTGTTTTATTCGACCCTTTAGATATTCTGCGCTTGTGTTTTCAGATTCAACAGAATGGTGAAAATTACATTTGTGGCTTTCCTCTACTTTTGGATCGTGGACTTTTAGCAAGTTCCCACAAAACATGTCTAACAGGTTCACTATGTTATGTTATTGGCTATTATATACATATGATTTACAGCAGAATCCAGTCACTTTTTTATTTTGGCAAATATAAATAATTTTTTCTAACTTTTTTTAAGCATGTTTGCATGTTTTTTGTTGGTGGAAAAGTACAGCTGAATAACTAAAAATTAAATATTTTATTGCAGATGCCTTTGTGTCAAGTAGGGTTAGAAAATGTGGAAATTTGGAAATTTTTCATTGAAATTATACAGGAATAATGAAATTGTGGCACATGTGTAAAGATGAGGTAGATCTCAAGAAAGTTTGTTTGCGATACAGTTTGTATAAATATACACAAAATTTACAAGTAATTGTAAAAATAAAAGTTTCTACTTGGAATATTTCCAACGTTTCAAGCTTTGCAACCCTAGACTCAAGGATAATTTCATAGCTTAATTTGTAAATTTATGGATCTGGCAGACAATTTTATCCAGAATGACTCACAGTACAGTGCACTAAGCTATAGAATTTATCAATATGTTCCCTGGGATCTAACCCATAATTTTTTCATGGGTCTTCAACAGGGGGTCCTTGTTGGTATAACCCGGGGGTCCTCCAAATATTGTTTGAATGAAAAAAGAATGGAAAAATAAAAGTAGCCAAAATATATTAATATAAAATTTCCCAAAATAATGTTTTCAATTAAAACAATTTCAGTTAAATTAAAATGGTAGTATGGCAAAACATATTTTTTTTGTATCTTTATAACATAACCATAATAACCAAGTATGTAAGTACATGTACTGGAGGTCCCTGCTCCTCCTCTCCATACATTAAGGAGTCCCTAGCCTGAAAACAGTTGAAGACCACTGCTCTGAGAAGCATTTTATGTTTAAATACAGCGCTATTAACCCTTTCCCCGCCATTGACGAGTTTTCTCGTCAATTAAGAGAAAACAATTGCATTAAAAAAGTGTTCTTGATGTTTTTTATGTTAATCTGCAATACCGCGATTATCCACTAGATTATCCTAAATATTTTTACTTTGCATCATCATGATCTTCATCAAGCATGCCCTTAGTCTGACAGTATTGTAACCTTGGTAACCAAATATAGAATAAACTCTTGAGGGGAAATAAGTGTCCACACCACACTAAAAGAAATATCCTCTAGTGGCCCAAATGCTCGCATCTGCCTCCAAAACCTAGATATTTCAGCAAGGGGTGTATTTCGAAATCAATCCACACCCCCTCCAGCCATTCTGAAGCTGGGTCTCTTCATCCAAACATTCACACTAAACAAAATCACTTTCTACTCCAGAATATGATAAAAAAGCATCATCTCCTCTTCTCCATCAGCCTTCACAACCCATTCTTATAAATCTCTCCTGAAAGTCGTATACGTCGCCGTGAGTCTCCGAGTGCTCCGTCTGCACTCCGCTCTCCCCTGCCTATCACTCAGCGCACTGCATCTTTAAGTTGGGGACATGCATTACGTGAACCATAATAACTGCAATTTCCCTTGCACAAAATGTTCTTTTCTATGGCAGCAGCAAGCACCATTTCACTTGTCAAGCCTGTCTGATATCTTCCAACAATTCTTTCAGAATCCTGTTACTAAAGCTTTTTTAGCCATCAATGTAATTAGACGGTGCTCGAGTATAAACGGGAGCCGGGGATTGTGGGGAATATAAGGAGGGCAGAAACACAGGGTCGATCGGTAGCTCAGATGATGGAGAACTCGATAGAAAAGTTCAAATTAAAATGCACTTCAGCACACTTGCTTTGGCGACTAAACTTTAATTTAATTTAACTCTTTTCCCTCGTGAGAAAGTGAGATTAAATTAATTAGTTTTTCTCTCTTCTTTTATCTTTTTTTATATGTAACTTATATAAATCCATACTCATTACTTTGTATCACTTATGCACTTGACAGTCATCTTGTTGCTCAATTTATGTGCAGTCTAAATGTCAATTGCACGGTTTCTGATAAATATGGTATTAACTGTTTTAAATAATAACTTTTATCATGTATTAAAGAATTAATGACATGAAAATGTACACATAGACATTTAGTACAGTGTTGTTGTTTTTTTCAAAGCTCATGTTTTCCTCATTACAAACCAGAAGTTAATTTCTTAAATAAAACACAATTAATCTATATTGCAACACTTAACACATTTATTCATTTAGTAAATGAATCTGTTACTATTATTAATTCTCTTTATGACGTTAGGAAACAGAACCATACATTATTGTTAACTGGATACACGTTATACATGATCTGTGTATGAACAGTCTTCTGTATGGGACATGGTCCTTCATGTCCTGTATTAATGGAACACTTGGTGGAAGCTTCTTGTAATGGATGAGAGAAGAAGATATCAGGATTTACCACATATTCATGCATTCTGTAATTGTAGAGATGAAAAGTTAAAGATCTGATCTGTTTATCTAGAAAACAAGTCAGAAATGTCCGGTTCATTTTGCTTGCTTGCATGTTTTTCAGCTGCTTTCTGGACCAACATAAAAGTGTTTAGAAAGTCCACAACCTTTGACCTCAAGTAACTTGAGGACATAGTACTTGTCAATTTCTCACTCTTAAACTTGACTAGACCGTAACTTTAGATTTTCCCTAAAGGTTTCTCTAAAGGTTTCTGTGTCCTCTGTTGGACCTTTTTATGTCTGGTGTATGGTCTGTCCTCTGCTGTAGCTCTATGGCTTAAAGAACATCATCCTGAATATAGAGTAGTGGCCAAAGGGGTCTTTTTTGCCATTTTTTGGCCAACAAAATTTTATTATGGGTCTGAAATTTTTCCCCCAGGGACCCATTCTTCTAAGCATTTCAGAGCCTGCCGATTCAACCTGGTAAGGATGGACTTTGTTTTTTTAAGTTTGGGTATCTTCAATGGTCTCTTATGCTTCTTCCCCAACGACTTTGGGGTTTGTGATGAGGATGGTGGGGGGATAAATGTGTCAAAAATGAGTAAAATAGGCGTTACGGACAGCCTGGCGTATTTTCGGCACATGAAGGTCTTACAGACTTACACGTTGGCTCATTTGCATTTTAACTCTTTCCCCGCCATTGACGAGATATCTCGTCAATTAAGAGAAAACGCTTCCCCGCCAATGACGAGATTTTCCGTCTTTCCGCAATACCGCTATTATCCACCAGGTGGCGCCCTTCCGCAACTTTTTAAAACCGGAAGTATTGCCCTATGGCAAGCTGCTGCATGTCCGTGTCTGTTTTAACTCTTTCACCGCCAGCGTTTTTAAAAAAAGTTGCCAGCCAGCGCCAGCGTTTTTCATGATTTTCACCAAAGTTTAATGCCTTCCAGAAAATGTTCTTCTTTTAATATATAAACATACAATACACCAAATGAAAGAACAGACCCTCTGCTTTCAAACAAAAAAAAACCGTTTCATCCTACCTTTAGTGGTTCTTTTGCAATCAGCTTTTGAATATGGGTAAGTTTTTGCAAAAACACCATATTTTGAGCAAAAAGCAGATATAATTCCATTTTTATGACGGACTTTTCATAGAGATCCCATTCAGAGCGATCTTTAAAACAGACACGGACATGCAGCCGCTTGCCATAGAGCAATACTTCCGGTTTTAAAAAGTTGCAGAAGGGCGCCACCTGGTGGATAATAGCGGTATTGCGGAAAGACGGAATATCTCGTCATTGGCGGGGAAGCGTTTTCTCTTAATTGACGAGATATCTCGTCAATGGCGGGGAAAGAGTTAAAGATCGCTCTGAATGGGATCTCTATGAAAAGACCGTCACAAAAATTTAATTATTTTTGCTTTTTGATCAAAATATGGTGTTTTTACAAAAACCTACCCATATTCAAAAGCTGATTGCAAAAGAACCACTGAAGGTAGGATGAAACGGTTTTTTTTTGTTTGAAAGCAGAGGGTCTGTTCTTTCATTTGGTATATTGTATGTTTATATATTTAAAGAAGAACATTTTCTGGAAGGCATTAAACTTTGGTGAAAATCATGAAAAACGCTGGCGCTGGCTGGCAACTTTTTTTAAAAACGCTGGCGGTGAAAGAGTTAATGGTACATTTTTGCTCAGGTCTATACAAAGTGGCAATTTTAACATGCTAAAACTTCACATACAAGGACTACTCATTGTACTTTCCACCTCTTCTTGCACTTTACTTCAACATCCTCTGCCGTATTCTCTGTATGATTGCCGTATGACTGCAGGAACTGAATCAATTAAACTGGTCTCCAAACTGGTCCACCAACCACCTTCACCAGCGGGCACAGTTTTGGATGGGACTCTGTCAACCAACTCCTCCACTATTTCTTCTTGTTCCCCTTCCTGAACTGCCCCAGCTCATGGCTCTTTAGAAGTTGAGCGATGTGGTGCAGGTTTCTTCCCTGCCACAGGAATGACAAGTACCTTTCAATAGAAGTGTCTTTGGTAACTTCTCAAAATCCAGATTAGATGCATAACAAAGGCCCCTCTTTTCAATATTGTCCAGGACATATCCCGTGTCGGCCGCAATCTGGTTTTCCAGAGATGGGAACTCGTTGCGCTTGACCAGCTCTATGTAGTCTTTAGAGTTCCATTTTGCTTTTGGATGTCGGCTCTCATCCCAGTACGTCATTTTCGGAAAGAATTTAATCTTCCCTAAGCCAGCCAGCAGACACTCAACAACATCAACCCCTATTGAAGTTACAGTTTGAATGGCACGTCCAAAGGTATGGGGGTAATTAAAACCCTTGCGTTCGGAGAGCTTCTGGCTGAAATCCTCCATGGTACAGCAGTCCACCAAGGCCCCTACATGCAGTTGAGGCCCCTTCAAAAAATCCAACCCAAAGTTGTGTTGGAACAGGTCGCGGTAGAGAACTAGCACAAGTTCCTCTCCAAGCACTACTGGTTCTGCCTGAAGAGCTTCTGTAAGCGGAAAAATCCTCAAGACCGGCTGCTGTTAGATTTGGTCGCGGAACCAAGTGTCCAAGGATGGGGGAGCTTCACCCACACTTGCACTTCCGACCGGTGCCAAGCCGATAAACCCGCGTGATGTTGTCAGGCTGTCAGGATGCATGTTGCAGACACCCAGGCTCACGCTGTATGGCTTTGAGAACAGACAGGTGGGCTTTCCGAAAAATAACTGGTCGAGGGCAAGCTCATACTGAAAGGCAGTCAATGAATTCACATAACCACCCATGCCCTTACACTCTGTAAACAAAACATTTAGGCCAAAGGCTAACAGACCACATCCATATCGGTCATCCTGAAAAGGCAGGAGCATGGGTGACCCTCCAAAAAGAGTGTCAAGTCCGTCCCCATAGTAAAAGTTACTTGGACAGACATGGGAGGGAATATTTTGTGTGAACAAACAGACAGCCTCCATTCGAGCACGAATACCGCACTGCATTTCTTTGCCATGTACTCCATGTGATCCAGGTAGTTTTTGGGACCGGACAGTAGCATTGTGTTATGCCTCGGATGGTGAAGTCCGCACATTGTTATGATACGGCTCACAGGTTGCTTTGTAGACTTGGGAGTGTGTGCTCACAGAATACAACTGAACAAAGTTTATTTCCCAGTCATGCTGGCAAAACACACCACTAAGCCTGTTGGACAGGTGACAGGTCCAAAGGGTGATTGTCCAGGTTGGACTGAAAGTTGGCAGACCCTGGTTTCCACCACCCCCTGCAACCCAACACGAGACCAAAAAAGGTAGATACTCGGCTCTATCCCGGCGATAGTGCACCCAACATGCAAGGATAATGAATGGACTCTGCTGGGGTCGTCAAGAGATCAAAAGGCGCCGGGTCTTTGTGACCGAATTTTATCAAAGTCAAAATAATTCTGGTGGCCTCATTGACATTTATCTCACTGATGGCATCCATGAACATGTGGAGAACAAAGCGCTGATACTGTTTAAGGATGTTCATTCTCTCTGGTTAATCAGATTCGTCTTCATGAGGGTCGGGCGCTCCAAGTCCCCCGGATCCAGAAATTTTAGCTAAGACAGGAATTTGTCGAAGGCCCGATTGATCAGAGACACAGTCTGGGCTTTAACAGTGATCTCTGATTTGTACAAAAGGTGAGGTGATTGTACATCAACAGGCACACAGCTGAGGTTTAGGAAATGTCAGTCATCTACAAAGACAATGACGTGACCGAAATAACGCAGAAGGGCGAGCAATCCATCAGAACTGTACTGGCCAAATGGAAGATGTTTTTTTCAGGATGTGCCAGTGGTTATGGGGGTGATGTAAATGTTGTTAAATTGTAATTTAATCCATTTTGTACTATTCATTTGATGTTTTGATGGTTTAATGTAACCATTAAAAAAGCATTCTGGGAACCAGAAATCCTCATCAACCTTTTTCAGTTTCTTCCAGATTTTGGTTCCCAGAATGCTTTGCATGAGGCTGTTATTTTGAGATTCTGATAAAGAATTGCTAATGTTTAATGTACATTTAACTTTGAACAAACTGTTGCCAGTAAATTGTCTGTCTGTCCGTCCGTCCATCCATCTATCCATTGCCAGGTAAAACACATAATAACGTTTTGCCTGGTAGCATTTATCCTACTACTGCTATGAATGGTGTATATATATATTATTATTATTAGCATGAAAAGGAATCACCCACACATAAGTGCTACTAGGCAACATGTTAGCATGTGCTTTACTTGTCAGTCTAAACCTACAACTACTGTAGCATCTGTTTTCTAAAAAACCTTGAATTATTCTGTAGACTCTTTTCAATACCATTTGTCTGCATTGTTTGTCACACACTATCCCCTGCAAGAACCTCACATCTTGTAGAGCTCTGAATGATTTTGCCTGGGTTGCTGAAATAGCGTTGCAAGTTTCAGTGTTATGTCACCGCAGAATGATTGGTTGCAGGCCAGATTCAAATCTGTCTGTCTGGCATGAGCACCACTGCTCAAGATGTCTGAAACCTGTGGTAACCGCTAGACAACCAGTTGTGTTAATGGGTCAGTTGGTCAATATTTGAGGTCTATTATGGGTTAGATGTTTTTTTTAAGACAGAGCATGAGCGTTTTAGTATGCTGTATAATGCTCAATTATAAGCGTGACGTAAAGAGTCAACTTTAGTTTCATATTGCCTGTTTGAAGGAATATTTGTATTTGTGCCAAACCAAAGACCTGTATCAACCCTAAGGTCTTAACAGTTGCATACTGAAAACTTTTCCAAAGGCTAGTCATAATAACAGGGTTACAATGCATTTTAAATACTCCATAAAATGGCTTTAAGAGCACATTTTGTTCTGTGTTGATGTCCTGGGGGAATGAAGTTCTCATTCTAGAGAGGATTTTATTAGATGTCTGTTTTCCTGGAAGGGACAGACATTAAATTCATACTGTAGATGCCTCAAAAGCCTATACAGTATTAGAAAGCTTCAAATCCCCTCATTTGGATTTCATGGAGTTTGTAATGGATGTTTTGGATAACGTTTAGGTTTGTTTGGGTAACTTCCATGTTGAAATTCTGTTTTTGTGTCTCTCACACAAACATGAACACGGTCAGCAGTCAAATAAAGCATTGAAAGAAAAAGCATCATACAGCACCAGATAGGGTTTTGCACCTCTTATATTCAGCCAAACCAGGAGAGGTAAACTTTGGCTAGGTGCTAAGGGGCCATTTTGTTCAGTCCAGTCTGTAAGAGTAAGCTTGGTGGACTTTCAGCTGGACAAACGCCAGCTCTAAGATGTGTCCATCTCTGCAGTCTGCCTGAACAATGCCAGGAGTCAGTACATTGATTCATTTTTTGCTCACCTGCACAAAATAAACTCTCTGCTGAACCTACATTAGTGTGAATTTACTGTATATTCATGCTTTACTAATTCAGTAAATATTTCTGTAGTGCTGTTTCAATAAAATGACTGCTGTCTACTATGACTTTACACAATGAACAGTTACATGAATTTACTGGGATGTAGCAGCGTAATGCTGTTATCTATTTTCTATATTTACAGTTCAGCAGTGAAGCAACACAGACAAAGTTATTTTAAAAACTTAATCAACTTTTTCAACACAGCTCCCAGATCCGTGTACTATAGCGGAGTGGATAGAAGACGTTTGCAGATGGCCAAATATAAAGTGGCCAGATACATTTTTATGTATATTAGTATATTATATTAGTGCAACGAAACGCAACAACCAGACTTTTTGATGCTGGGAAACAGTTTTGATAAACTTTCTGAGTTGCTAAAACTTTAGAACCACTGGGAAATAACACCACTTCTGTTGCCAAAATGCGCGCGCAGGCTATTTGATCACGTGGGCTGTAAAAGGGCCTATGATTCATAAGCGTATGTTGTTGCCAGTTTACAGGGCGATGTAATCTAATTGCTGTTTCCAAGCACTTTTAGGCTGAAATAAAGCCTGTTTTCACTTACATTACAAATGCCCAGTACAGTATGTCTATTTTAATGGGGTGCAGGGCGGGTTGTAAAAATAGATACACAATGGTGCGTTGCGGTTTTTATTACATAAAAGCGGGAGCAGCAGGTTGGTTCCCTTTCAATACGGTTCACTTCGCATTGCGTCAGTTAGCTGACGCTATGGGGGGAAACTCCTGTTTACTCCGTGACTGAAGCCTATTGGTTAACGTCTGTACAAAGTACAGACCAATGACGTTTGAACCCGCGCGCGGGAGGAACGCGTCCCTATATAAGCGCGGTTCAATCGTCAGGAGCTCATTATTTTCTCCTTCAGCGCGAACCTCTCGCTGCTCCGAAGAAAAAGAAGAAGCCTTACCTCGCCGTTGACAAAAGCCCTGCAGCGGAGTCCAGGCCTAGCGTCTTCCCCTGCCGTTTTCCGGCTGAGAACCGAAGATAGCAGAGTCCAGGTCTAGCGTCTTCCCCTGCCGCTTTCCGGCCGAGAACCGAAGATAGCCTTCGCTTGCCGTGGTACGAGCCCTGTGCAGCGGACACACGCCTGACAAGGTCTCCCCTGCGGCCGCCCGGTAAGATCAATATTTTTAATATAAAGCTATAAGCTAAAAGAGCAGGCGCTGTTGTAATAGCGTCCAGCACAGCGGCTCGGTGAGCCTCTCTGCTATGAATTTCCTCCGAGCGCGTTACCGGTCTGGCACCTCCCACGCCGGGACCGCGCTTATGCTTTGGTTGTCTTATCCATGTTTCGTGCTCCCCCTGCTGTTCCTCTCTCGCCGGGATGAACACACGGCGAGCCATGAGACTAGATGGATGCATAGACAAGCACACACGGACTAACCCCCCCTGTGTTCTGTCACACCGCAACCGTTCATGCTTACAGAGTCCCTTCGCTCCTCTTACATTCAGTGGCGAGATCTCTGGCACATATATTAATCCCCCGAGTGCATCGGGTGATACCGTCACGACGCATGGCTGTTCTGTCTGTGTTGCTGCTCCCCTCTGCCGTTCCTCTCTTGTTGAGATGAACAAGCGGGGAACCGTAGACCTGGATAGATGCATACGACAAGCAAACACGGGCGGTCTGCCCCTGTCTCTGTCATAGCACAGCCACTCGTGCTCCACGCTCGCGGAGTCCCTCGCTCCTTTCCCCACAGTGGTGAGGTCTCTTAACGGCTTAGCTAGCACGCGGTATTACGGCTCGCTGCCTCTAAATGCAGCTGTCCAGTGTTCAACGATTACAGAGCTTCATGCCCCTCCCCTCCTGGAGCGGCGCGATCTCATTCGTCTGCTCGATAGGGCCGATTCGCCGCTATTGGAGCACCAAGAACACTCATTATAAGAGAGCTTCATGCCCCTCCCCTCCTGGAGCGGCACGATCTCATTCGTCTGCTCGATAAGGCGGACACGCCTCTATTGGAGCGCTAAAACACTTATTATAGAGCTTTACTGGCCTGAGCCGATCTCACTTCAGATAGCTCATTCTTTGTCTGCCTGGTAATTTCTCTCTGGTTTAGACTGAATCAGAGGCAGAACGAATTTGTTTATAATATACTGAGGCCCGAATACCTCCCGTTATTCAGTCCCGTCCTATATCAGTGCGCTGAATATTGGTACATTCTTATATATATACCCGGTTTTTCTGCCCTTTTAATAAACGGCAAAACCGCGGGCCTCACGGCAGACTTCCTCTCTGCGATGGGTTCAGTCTGACATTAAACCACCTAGACATACTACCCTGCTCCGTGAGCCGTTCGGTCACCGTCACTACTGAGGCTTGTGCACCTGAACGGCTGAGCTCTGGTCTCCGCAGCACAGCTGCATCAACAGAGAACGAAACTGTCTGGGAGAAAAGGGGTTATGTCGCGCCTCGGCTGGACTGCCCTGAAATGTTTTCTGTGTGCTGTTTATCCAAACATACTGTGTAATACTGTCGGCTATGCGACCTCACTATAGTGGCGAACGGTATTTAATTCCTCTAAAAAGAGTAATTTCCGTGCTTACTATACTGTGTTTTGACACCCACGGTTGTACGGTGTCTCTAAACACTTTATCGCCTTACTGACAAGCAATCAGTAATACGCACACACGGCCCGCTGTCCATAATTCTATCGACGCTAGCCGAAAAAACCCCGGTTTGGCCATATACTGTGTATTGACACCCCACGACTGTACGGTGTCTCTAACACCTTTCTGCCAAATTCGCTCGCAGCCCACCTCAGTTTCTCCGCTACGATGCTGATGGCGCAAACGAGCACGGTCTTACGGCTGTTATTCTCTCGTCCTAGAGGAAGGACAGCCTCAGACTTTTGCATGGCTCCAAGCGTTTGAATCGCGCCCTCTCCGGACGGCCACTCAAAGGCTTACAGCCAAGCGGTTTATGACGTTTTTCGGCCATATAGCTGATTTATATTAGCGGATCCGAAGACGCTCACACCTCCGCTCCAATACTCGGAGATATTAAGGGTAATATCAACCTCAAGTGAGCTTGCTACCCGCCACAATAAGTTTCAAAGCTTAAAGCGCGCGCACAGTCAGACGCGCGCGGCATCTCGTTTAAGACGGGCACACGTACCCCTCTAACGAGCCTCAGAAAGCTGAATATCGTGGCATTCTGTTCATAAGTCCACTTCAGTTTGACTAAGCAAAGGTCCCGCCCCGAGCTGACGGCCGGGAAGCTTGCTTAAGTTACACACGGTTGCATGAAGTGCTGTCATTACGAGCTAGCCCAGCATTTGCTGTGGGTTGAACACGCTTTACGACGGCAATCAGCCTTCGGCGCGTGGAACGCCGTTTGTCTCATATAAATCACCTTGTACTGTGAATACGGTACATTAAGCGGATGATTTAGCACTGCAGCACTCTCGACCGTGTTATTGTGATAATGCGGTCGGGCAATCTACGGTGGTTTCATTATTTACCGAACCAGACTGAGATCTCGCCCCCTGAACAAGCTGACGAGTCATCTCCTTTATAAACTCATTGCATCGCTTTATAAGCTATGTTCAATCAGAGTGATACGCATCTCATGCTTAACTACCAATATTAACCCATTACGATGGGCGTGCGGAGATGGCATCCGTGGGACACGACCTACATTACGTGCCTTATGACACATTGACACAAGCTGCTAGGACCCCTTTCACAAGGCGTCCTTATGCAAAGTCTGATCCATTCTGTCTAGTGACATTTGAAAGTCAAAACCCCCCGCGAATCGCCGGTGGAACACTTTTCTCCTCACTACAGAGGCACGGCGGCTCTCTCCCCTACCTATATCTATGTGGCCGTGATAACAGCGAACCACGCTTTTACGACCGACCATTCATTTAATTCACAAGCCTGTCATCTCTCAGATGCGGACGGCGGCGGTAACAGCGAACCATGCTTTTACGGCTGGCCATTCACTTTATTCATAAGCCTGTCATTTCTCAGATGCGGACGGTGCCCGAGGCACAGCGCTCTGGAACTGTCCAAGGTCCTGTATGACACATACGTCTGACGTACATCAGACGATCAGCTGTTCATCTGCGTCACAGATCACTCACTAGAGCACCTGTCAATACAGGCTATTTATGGATCGTTGACGTTATCACCTCCCGTGACAATCATGCTCACTTGTCTTAGAGCATGGGCATGGTCTTAGAGGTTTCTCATTGACAATTGTGACACGGCCGGCTGGTCCCCGCCGTCCACGTTGTCAGTTTACAGCTTCGACATCCCTGCTTCGCGCACTACTGAGGTTTGTTGCATTAAAGGTGCGCCCATTAGCTCACCTGTATGCACGATATGGTTTTTAATTATATGCGTCCACCGTGCGCTTAGAGAAGCTCACATGTACACGCTATAACATTTTGGTATACAATAAGATGCGCTTGGGAAAGCTCACCTGTATACACAGCTGTGTTATGCTTTGTGACACATACATTGTTGTTCATCTGTGTACGTTCACGGTGCGTTGGGTGCCCACCGTTACGTTCATCAATCATATCTGTACACATTCACGGCGCGTTCTGTGCACTGATTTATCTATACGCATTCACGGTGCACTGAAGAGTTCACCCGTGTGCGCACAATTTATTATCAGAACACATGACGGCGCGCTCGAGAATCTTGCCGGCCTGTGCATTATAACACTCTGATTCATCTATATGCATTCACGATGTATTCAAGTGTTCACCTGTGCCCGTGCAATTTATAGTCAATACACATTTACGGCGCGCTTGGAAAGCTCACCGATCTGTGCACTATAATACTACCTATATGCATCCCGATGCGCTCGAGGGTGCACCTGGGTTCACACTATTGTGGTATCTGTATAATCCCACGCTACGAACCGTTCTGCCGCATATTATAGTCAGATCGGCCGTTCGTGAGCTGCGCAGATCACTCACTACGTATGTCTGTTGCTAACAGTGGTTATTTAGATGGATCGTTGAAACCATCGCACTGGCTCACGCCCCTCTATGAGCTATGTCCTATATAGAGCCCACTCTGTGCGAGTTTGGCTTCTTCATGAACTTGGTCTACAGGGGTATCTATATCTATATTTGATATCTGCTACGCGGCCGGCTGGTCTTCGCCGTCTACGTTGTCAGATTGTACAGCTTAGACGTCCCTGCCCTACGAGCGCAGGTTCTCTCGGCTCAATCATGCACGCTCATGCGTTTTATGTGTACACCACGGTGCGCTCAGCGAGCTCACCAACGTGACTCTGAATTTACTTATCTCGCACAGCCGCGGCGCGCTCGGTACCTCGCCGTCTTGTGCTATGTTATGTGCCCCCGGTGCGTTTAAAACCCCACCGTGTGCGCGTCAACAATTTATATGGTGCTTACACATTTGCTTTTAAAGCTGTGAATATGCCGGGTATAGGGCCACACGCAGTGTCTCTCCGGTAAGGCACTTCAGTACGTTGTGTATGCACGGCGTGATGGGATTACGTTCCCCCATAGCGTCAGCTAACTGACGCAATGCGAAGTGAACCGTATTGAAAGGGAACGCTTAGCTTACTCACGTAACCCCGGTTCCCTGAAATAACGGGAACGAAGCATTGCGTCTCTTGCCGTGCTACAAACGTCTACGCAGCGAGTGTTATTCGGCTGCGCGCTTCAGTCGAATATAGTGATGAGCGAGTCACCCGAAACTCGGATCATTTAACCCGATCCCTAAAATGACTCGAGAACCATGAGTCCTTAGTGGCCATTAACCCGAGTCAGTCGAGTCCTCTCAGATTTTGCATTAAAGTTGAGAAATTGTATCAAACACAAAGCTCTTCAAATGTTTACAACAGAATTACAACAAATAACTCTACATAAGCTGCCATAGGTTATATAACTTGCAACAACGAGTTAATTTGCATCACCAAATGTCGACTGGGGGTACCGAGTGAACCAAAAGCTGCTATTCCGGATCATTATTTCTTGCAGCTCCGAGTCCGAGTACAAAGGGATGCGTGCGCGCGACAATGAGTTGGTCGGCGGCTCGGGGATTCACACAGAGAGTGACTCAACTCATGGAGCTTGAATCCGGGGCTAGGAGAAACAAGCCTTGATCGTGTTGTTAACCCACTGACTCATGTAGGCTAATCTGTTGAAATATTTGACTGGCACAATGTTTTGGGTAGAAGCTGCAAATGTTTAACATTTTTAAATACGAGGACTGCTGCAGCAGTGCTGCTGGAAAGATCCGCCACCGACGGACGTACACGGCTCCTCTTGTTGACTGAGTCACTCAGAGTGACGTGAGTGGTTCACTCACAGGACCCGTGCAGGAGCGGGCGAGCGGCTCTGTCTGGGACTCACTCACAAGATTAACCGAAGCCTATCGTGGATCTTTTAAGTCAATCTGAAACAGGACACGTTCCTCTCACGTCCAAGTCAACCAAGCCTGACATCTTCTAAATGTGGTGTTGATATATTTGTCGTTATGAAATGAAACTAAACACACCAAACTTTTACAATTATGTTATTGATAATGTTACCACGGGCATGCATGTTTTTTACGAGTTCCTCAGGTCACATAAGCCCTTTTTTGTGAGCAGAGGAGTCATAAACTCGTAGCTGCACGCGTGATCCGAGTTGCTTGGTTGGCATTAGTATGACTTAGCGATTGGAATTGGGAGATTTTGACCAAGTGACTCAAGTGACTCGAGTGACTCGCACAACCCGGATCATATTAGTGAGTGACTCAGAATAACCCGAATCCTTAAAAAGATCCGGGTTGACCATCACTAGTCGAATATAATGAGCTCCTGACGATTGAACCGCGCTTATATAGGGACGCGTTCCTCCCGCGCGCGGGTTCAAACGTCATTGGTCTGTACTTTGTACAGACGTTAACCAATAGGCTTCAGTCACGGAGTAAACAGGAGTTTCCCCCCATAGCGTCAGCTAACTGACGCAATGCGAAGTTCCCGTTATTTCAGGGAACCGGGGTTACGTGAGTAACCTAAGCGTTCACTAGTGTGCAGGGCTTCTTGGCAACCCATCATAAAAGTTCACCAGAGATAACAACCACTCAATCATGACAATAGCATTGCAAAGACCTGTAAATGTTTAAGAATAAGTGACCTTGACTATGAAATCATTTATCAGCTGATTTAATATCTGTCTTTCAAAAATGTTACGTAGGATAAGAACAAAGGTCATGCACTGTAAAAAAAATTCTGTAGAAATTACAATGTTATTGCAGATGTGTTGCCGGTAATTTACTGTAGATTTAAATTTATGTTATTTACTGGCAAGGGTTTGTTCAAAGTTGAATACATTTTAAATATTAACAAGTCTTTATTTTTACAGAATAAAAATAAATACAATAACAGCTTCATGCAAAGCATTCTGGGAACCAGAAATCATCATCAACCTTTTTCTGTTTTTGCTTCAGATTTTGTTTCCCAGAATTTTTTGCTTGATGCTGTTTTTTTTAAGTTTTACTCTTTAAAGACAAAGACTTGTAAATGTTTAATGTTTGATTCAAATTTGAATTTTTTTTGCCAGTAAATAACATAAATTTACCAGCAACCCAGCTGCAATAACACAGTAATTTCTACTGATTTTTTACAGTGTGGACACTTTGTTTTTCCACCATTTCCTTATTTGTATTATACATGAATATTATGTCCTTGCTTTTTCCCATTTTTGTTTCTTGATACTATTTATTATTATTATTTTATGTTATTAAAATTTTAATTTAACTACATTTTTTACTTTTTTTATTTAACTAATTGTTTGTTTAAATTACAACATATAATGCACTGAGACAAAGCGGAATGCATTACGGTAATGAGATTTTCATCAGAAAAAAAATAAAATAAAATGCAAATATTATTTCATTCTTATTTTTAAATTATTATTTGTACAAAGTAGAGAACAAAATGATGTTTGTTATGATCTTTTTATGTTACTGAATTATGTTTCATATTCAAAATCTTCATGCTATGATATTTGAGTGGTTTCGTGAGAATGACCCTGGGAAAAATCTCATATACCACCCAGGAACCTTTATATTTTGATCATTTCAGGGTATAAATCATAAATGTAGACTGTATCTGCTCTAAAATATATATATATAGCATATAGCCTTTGAAGATGGGAGCATCATAAAAGTCATTGGTGTAATTCACAGACACATGCTAGGTATTGCCATGATCGTTTTCTAACAGTGTAAACATAGGAAGTAGCTAAGGGCAGTTAGGTCACCACCACAGTACCAGACACTGTACATTAACAGTCCGTTCTTCAACTGCTGCTTAAATCTCCAGGCCTCGAACAGCTGATTCCCATTGTTCAGAGAGCTCATAAATGTCCGGCGGTAATGAAAAAAGATGAATTTTTTTCATTAGCCTATCTCAATGCTAATACAGACAAGACCTCTTCAGTATCCAATAACACCAAAATGATTCCCAAATGAGTCACTATAGGCCAGAATGATCTGACATCGCAGGAGCAATTTTCTGTGCCTAACAACACCAGAGCCCATCGACTCGTTCGCTTTACGTACGATAAGGTGTGCCGGTGCGCAAAACAAATATTTCAATAAGTAACTGCCTGGTAATTTCAGAATAATAACTCCATCGTCATAGGCCACATTCTCTCTGCGTTTCATAGCTTCAACCTGGTTTCCTGATGTAATGGAGCCCATTTGCCATTTACCCAGGCTGAAATGGCTAAAAAATGCGAGTCCATCTGAAGAGCAGCGGGGAGCTTGTATTGCCGTGGCCAAAGTGAAGGGTGTAGGGCACAATTAGAGTAGCCATATGTAAACACACTTTTTCCCAGACGCTGTGAGCCAATCATCGGGTGTCATGTTTAACGCATGGGCATAATTGGGTCCCAGCTGAGCTGTTTGAATGTTTGGGTCTATAATCACACAACATCAACTATTCGACCACACACAAACAATGCAAGTTAGTACGGCAGTTATTTAGCAGAACTTTCTAGGGTATCTGTATTAGGGTCACACATAAAGGCAATTTCTTCAGGGCACCGGTTCAGCAGCGGAATACATTTGTCACATTGTGTATAATGAGGATACTTTTAACCGAGATATAATGTAGGACACGCAGGCAGAGAGAGAGAGAGAGAGACTAAAATGATTTACAAGCCCATTTACCAACCGGTATACTCTGTGGAGTGGACACACATGCTGTAAATTTCCTTCTCATATTCCCAATATGTTATTATAAAAAAATTTTATTAAGGTAGAACTTTGCACATCTGGGCTGTTACGTGTCTTTTTGATGCAACTCATATATTTGCTTGTATCAGATAACGTAACACTTTTCACCGAGTGCTTGGATATTTCTGTACAAACATCATATAGGTGATGAAGGCTGGTAATTACAGTGCAATCTTAATGGGATTGGAGCTCGGCACAAATGATGCCGTTTCTTCTCGATGGGGAACCTTTGTTGCAACTGACAGCCCTTTTTCATCACAAAATGATTTCTTTCTTTCTTTTTAGAGATATAGCAATTATGTTGAATATGCTGATGGATGTTTTCACGTTTGCATTTGTTCCTTATGAATCTGGTTATATGATATGCCAGTTTATTTATTCGGATGTCGATTGCTAAGATTTGGTGGGGAAATATCAACCTGCATAATCATTCATCCGTGAAATTACTAATTATCTTTTGTAATTACAGAACTCTTACTTCACTCAAAGTCGTCTACGCTATACTATATTATTTATTTCCTGGTTAATAATGTGTTTGTAAGTCAAAGGTGACACTAGCATTAACACAGTGGAAGAGAACAGGTGTCTAATATAGACAAAAAGTAGATGAAGGTACAATAGTTGTCACTGAGGTGCTACTATTTTTAAAAACAATTTTGTCCCTAAAAGGTGTATATTGGTACCTCAAAGGTACATATCTGTACCAAAATGGTACATATTAGGAACTTTATTGAAGGTACCGTCCCAATGTCTTCATTATGACAACTTGACATTACAAAGACAACATAACTGACCACTTTTTATAAGTGATACAAATTGAATTTGTCTTTAAAATGTTATTAAGTGTTAATACTCTGTCAAATAGTTTTATAACAGCACCAATAATATTTTTCTTGACCTCAACTACAGTGGTACAAATATAATTTGTCATTAAAATGTCATTGAGTGTTAATACTCTGTCAAATAGTTCAACACATCCTCATCCCATGGCGTCAATATTTGACGCCACTTGACCATGCGTCAATATGTTACGCGGAGGGTATACCCTTCGCGTCATTTTTTGACGAACTGGGGACTTCAATACTATTAGGTACGCGAAATTAAACAGTTGTCGCCTGACATTGGGGTTAGGGATAGGTTTGGGTAGGGATGTCATTATGTAAATCTAACCCTAAACCGACGCGAAAATGGTAAGAAAATGGTACGAAAATAGGAAAGAGAATGCAACGGACTCAATAGTATTGAAGTCCCCAGTTCGTCAAAAAATGACGCGAAGGGTATACCCTCCGCGTAACATATTGACGCATGGTCAAGTGGCGTCAAATATTGACGCCATGGGGTGAGGATGGGCTGAATAGTTCAATAACATCGTCATGAATATATTTAGTTCATAATGTTTTTTTTCCTTCAGGTGTTTAAGAAATAAAATCCAATAATCCAATAATAATAATTAAAAATGATACAATTATTATTATTTTTCATTATTGCATAAAGTTAAGTATAATCTTTTGATGTGTCTGTTGCATTTTATTAAGGTATTTATTTGACATATTAACAATTATTGACATTTTAATTACATGTTTAATTTGTACCACTGAAGTTGAGGTCAAGAAAAATATTCATGAAGCTGCTATAAAACTATATGACAGAGTATTACCACTTAATGGCATTTAAATAACAGGTTAATGTAATGTTAACCCATAAAGCTAGGTAGTTTCTTAAGTTTTATAATTATTCTGCTATGTCATGTTTATGACTGATTTATTACAAGTTATGATGTATTGGTTTATGTCAAGTTGTCATAACATCTCAAACAATGTCATCTTTGCATTAAAATTACACTACAGTTGTGATAGGAGTGCATAAAATCTCATTCATGTTCATGATACATGGCATGTCATGATTATGAATTTGTCATGTCAGTCTTATGCACACCCCTTTAAGTAAAGTGTTACCCAACACTTTAAAGATGCTGTACGTAACGTTTCTACTTAAACGAATCCCTTTTCAATTGCCTGTGTGCAAATGGGTTCTAACATTAAAATTATCCACTTTGCAGGTTTGGCTATTACCTCTGAAAAAAAATATTATAATTTTTAGGGGAAAGTACCGGGTCGGATTTGGCGCGAAATCCAGTGACGTCACCCGCATGCGCATTCCGGAGCCTCTGGCCTCGTCTACTGACTATGCGCTCAACAGCGATGACACTGTCTGATAACAGACTGAAACGACCTGCTCCCAGCACAACACAGACTCCAACACAAACTCCACATACTGTGAAGAAAAAAGTTATCTGCTGAAGCTCGTAAGGCCAAACGTCAATCGGATCAACTTCGGATAAAAAAAACAATGATTAACATTGGCAGGGCATTTGAATTATGGAGAAAACTCCGCTTTGTTTTGGGTATAAAAACGGATCCGGAGTTGGCTTTCATCCTTTTGGACAGGTCAGCTAACATTACTACAAGGCATGTCAAATATATTTCGATTATGTGCTTTAGTTTTGTAGATGTTGTTTCGGTTTGCTAGCCTTCGCTTTATAGTGTGTTCGCCCAGCCATCGTCGATCGATGACGTAAAACTGCGGACGCGTTTGTTTGCGTGGGTCCGCTTTTTAAAAGTCTTTAAACTCGTACAGTCTGACATTGATGGAAACTGAGATTATACAGTGTGACATGGATTTAACTACGATATTGATTGCACAGTGTGGCAAGCATCAAGCCTAAATGACTATTTAAAATAGCACAGTGTATACCAGGCTTTACTGTTATACTGAAATTGTTCAGTGTAGTTCACTAATCGTTTTCGTTATCTTACCGTAAATGTACCTACGTAACACCACATTACATAGGCTACATGTAGTCAATTAAACGTTGCAGTTGGAGTTTACCTGAGTTTCCAGCATGTGTGATGCTTTCTCCGGTGTGTTACATCTCAGTCTGGCCGTCGCTTATGAGTTCGAGCATGCGCTTGTAAACTTATTGGTTGCAATCTGAAACATCACCGCTAGAGGCCGCTGTAAACTACATACAGCGCCTTTAATATAAACCCTTTCAAATGTCTTAATATATGTAGGTACAGATACAGATGTGTATACATTTGGTACAAATACATGTATGTACTTCTATACTAATATTAACTCTTTTGGTGCCAGGTTGTACTTCTTAAAAAGGGTACTGTGTCAGTGACCGCTAGGGACTATATTGACAGTTTTTTTTCTGACATTGTGACTTGACATGACTTGAGTGAGTCAATTATGTGAGAAATAATATATGATCCAGATTAGTGGCACACTGAAAAAAATTATTCATTGAATTTAATCCATTTTTTAAGGTAAGTGGTTGCAATAAATGTATTTAAGCTTCATTTAAACAAAAGTTTTATATTTTATTTTACTTTACTAATCTTTTTGTTTAAATGTAGTTTAAATAAATTGATTGCAACCACTTACCTTAAAAAAATGATTAAATTCAATGAATCAATTTTTCAGTGCAACTCACATTAAGACTTATCAATTAGGTTTAATTTGCTTGTAGATCCATAGCTGCTCGCATCAGTTTTATGGTCTGGGTATGACAGAGTATGTTGTACACACAATTTAAAAAACAAAATAGTATGTATTAGTGGGATTTGATGGATGGACATGACAGACATTTATTGGACTTGATTCATGGTTAATCAATTTTAATGACATGAAAAAAGATGTTTTAGTTTGAAGTTAGTCACTATGGTTGCAGACGTCATTCACAGCTATTCTGAGAATATTAAAGGACCTTGATTTTAATTATTATTTCATACAGACAATATTGAAATGATCCTAGTGTACTGCCTGAACAGGACAATTCAATACAAATCTTAATAACACTGACTTTGTTAACATGGTAGTTTTTTAAATTCAAAATTGTAATATTTTCTTTACAAATGGCTTTTACTTTTTAACTTATTTGTTACTCGTTACATTATAGCTCATTGGAATGCTTGATTCTGATTAAAAATGAATAAATTAAATATTTTAAATCGATATTTAATGCTCTTTACATAAGACACAGATAACTTTAACTTTTGACACATTCGACAAAGCTATCATATTTATTTCTCATCGAGTCTGGTTTAGTGAAAACCAGTTCATTCAATTAGACTCTATAAACAATATATTGTATCAACCATTTCTCTCATTTTCTGTGCGTGTCGGCCTGTCAGATAATATTTATATATATACACTAATACTGTGTTTGACCCCCTTTCGCCTTCAGAACTGCCTTAATTCTACGTGTCATTGATTCAACAAGGTGCTGAAAGCATTCTTTAGAAATGTTGGCCCATATTGATAGAATAGCATCTTGCAGTTGATGGAGATTTGTGAGATGCACATCCAGGGCACGAAGCTCCCATTCCACCACATCCCAAAGATGCTTTATTGGGTCTGAGATCTGGTGAGTGTGGGGTCAATTTAGTACAGTGAACTCATTGTCATGTTCAAGAAACCAATTTAAATGATTCGAGCTTTGTGACATGGTGCATTATCCTGCTGGAAGAAGCCATCACAGGATGAGTACATGGTGGTCATAAAGGGATGGACATGGTCAGAAACAATGCTCAAGTAGGCCCTGGCATTTAAACGATGCCCAATTGGCACTAATGGGCCTAAAGTGTGCCAGGAAAACATCCCCCACACCATTACACCACCAGCCTGCACAGTGGTAACAAGACATGATGGATCCATGTTCTCATTCTGTTTACGCCAAATTCTGACTCTATCATCTAAATGTCTCAACAGAAATCGGGACTCATAAGACCAGGCAACATTTTTCTAGTCTTCAACTTTCCAATTTTGGTGAGCTCGTGCAAATTGTAGCCTCTTTTTCCTATTTGTAGTGGTGATGAGTGGTACCGGTGGGGTCTTCTGCTGTGGTAGCCCATCCGCCTCAAGGTTGTGCGTGTTGTGGCTTCACAAATGCTTTGCTGCATACCTTGTTTGTAACGAGTGGTTATTTCAGTCAAAGTTGCTCTTCTATCAGCTTGAATCGGTCGGCCCATTCTCCTCTGACCTCTAGCATCAACAAGGCATTTTCCCCCACAGGACTCCCACATACTGGATGTTTTTCACTTTTTAGACCATTCTTTGTAAACCCTAGAAATGGTTGTGCGTGGAAATCCCAGTGACTGAGCAGATTGTGAAATACTCAGACCGGCCCATCTGGCACCAACAACCATGCCACGCTCAAAATTGCTTAAATCACCTTTCTTTCCCATTCTGACATTCAGTTTGGAGTTCAGGAGATTGTATTGACCAAGACCACACCCCTAAATGCAATGAAGCAACTGCCATGTGATTGGTTGATTAGATAATTGCATTAATGAGAAATTGAACAGGTGTTCCTAATAATCCTTTAGGTGAGTGTATATTAGTTTTGTAGCTGTACACCACTTTTCTGGTCTATATGGTAGTTATTTTTAAATTAATCATATGAATCTTATCAAATGAGCATTGAAGGTAGTCATTGCACAGATTGACATTAAGACATAAACAAATTATTTATATTTACAGTATGATGCTAAGAAAGACTTTCTCACAGTAAAATACACATTTCTAAGAGCAGTTAGTGTTTGAGCAATTCCAGTGTTATTTATGTGACATTTGCAGTCAAAACTGAGTATGCATTTATTATTATATTGAACCATCTGTTTATATTTTCCTAAACCTCTGATAATAGAGTTCAGACATCAGAAAAATATCAGTCTATTTACAGTACAATTTTTTTATTTTAGATTAGGTAAACATGCAATAATAACAAACAAATAGAAAAGGAGTGGCTCTTCAAGGAACATTTAATTTTTTTTATGTGTATTTACTGTATGGAAAAGAAATAGCGTTATAGACGTGACATTTCTCTGTTATGGATGTGACAATTTAAAAATTTGCACTTACTTAACTATAAAAATAATAATTAAAATTTGATATTTAAATCACCAAATATTGACATTTAAGATATCAGTATGGTTAAAAACTTTGGGTAAAAACTTTTCTTTTCAAAATAAGGTTGACATTTGCATGACATTGCTCATTTGATTTTCTCTGTACTTTGGATCTTTCTTACATGTACATGTATACTTGTACAATACAGAAGGATTTTTGTGACAACCAGCAGCTATGTTTAAGCGACGACGCTGCATGGCACTTTCGCACGTCTCATGTCAGTGTTTCAATGCTGGCATTATAACTGCTTTGACCTTCACATGAAAGGTATTACAGATAGTGTCACTAAACGACAATTTTTCAAGCTTGTTTATCCCTACCTGGTCCTTTACACATCACAGCTCAGGACGGGCAGTAAGACCTTCGGGACATTGTACATTCTTGTGATGTCATCAGATGTGTAGTGTTGTCACATTAACACATTATTGCCAGATGACAATTACAAGTTAAATATATCCCTTTTTCCAGCTCTCTGAATATTTACATATTGTGTGCGATTGTCTAGTAGAGGTCTTCAACCTTTTTCAGGCCAAGGACCCCTTAATCGATAGAGAGGAGGAGCAGGGACCCCCAGAACATGTTTCAAATAAAAACTGGTTTACATACTTTGTTATGGTGGTTACATTATAAAAAAATAATTTTGGTATGTCTCATACTGTTAACATTTAAAATTTGCTGAATAGATTTTAATGTGAAACCCAGTATTTTAATCAAGTTTAGATTTGTATTATTAGTCTATGAATGCAATTTGTAGGATGCCTAAAAAAAATTCCAAATAGTTTTTTTTTAAGCTGAAACATTTTTGTAGGACCCCTGATAATACCACGAAAGGTCCCCGACCACCTGTTGAAGACCCCTGCTGTATCCTGTAAAATCCAGGCAAAAGTCTCATAATTTAGTTATGAGAATGGGAACATTAAAGTGTATGACATGGCCTTATTCAGCCAATATTAAATATATCAAGGTTATATTTTCACAAAATGTACTTTACATTTTATGTAGATAGCAGTAAATCACAAAAAAAATGACTTTAGCTGGCTTTTCACAGAATGGGTCACACATTCACATTTGGCACATTGTGATCAGTTACGAGAACTAATGACATCATTAAGTAAATGATAATAGCGTTTTCATTTTGGGGTGAATATAACAGCTAAACTATCTTCTCAAATTGCTTCTAGTCCCATCACATAGCAATTTCACAAAATACATAAAATCAGCCTCTGGATTAATGTTGTAAATTTTAGGCTTTGAAGTCTTGCTTATATGACATCACTTTACAGTCACAAACAAAATGTTCCTGTGTTCCTGTAGCTCAATTGCCACTGTATAGCATTGCATTAGCAGTTCAAAAGGTCATGGGTTTAAAACACATACTGATAAAATGTATAGCATGTATAGCTTGTAAGGCACTGCAAGCCATTTTGGAAAAAAGTTTCTGTCAATCACATAAATATAAATGTAAACGGATGCAGCAAAAGTTTATCTCTTAAGCATGTCTTCAATAGAAACATATGCAATGAATATTTGCATTATATTCCATACAGAGAGAGAGAGAGAGAGAGAGAGAGAGAGAGAGAGAGAGAGAGAGAGAGAGAGAGAGAGAGAGAGAGAGAGAGAGAGAGAGAGAGAGAGAGAGGTTTATTGTAAAAAAAATGGTATGTCTTCAATTTGACGGCCACTCTCTTTAAGAGACTTAATGTCAGAAGATTTGCTGTGCAATTTTTCTTATCATTCAAAACTAAAGTTTTTATTTTCAGCTTTGGGAACTTCAATAATTGACATTTACAAAAATCGTACACGTACAAATCATTCAGGCACAGTTCATAGAAATGCATTCCATTAGCTTAAGGAACCTCATCAGCACAGATTTACCTTTTATTCAGTTTTTTATTTTGCAATAACCTAAACAGATATTAAAAGTTTGACAGACAGAATATATCCGTATGTGTGACTCGAGCAGAATACAATTGGCCATTATAAACAGTGTTTATGTAATACAGTATTTTCACAGATGGTTGCTTGTTTATTCTTGAGCTGAATGTTTTCTAAGTATTTTTACATGCCCACATTTATTTTCTGGTTCCTCACTTAAATAAGGAATAAATTAAACTGACGTTTTTGTGTATTGAAGTTTGATGTTTTGATAGTGTGGCAAGTTCTGGTAATTAAAAGTTTTCCTATTTGCAGATCAATTTATATTAAATCTCTGCCTCTACCCGACTCCTCTGAAGACTTCATGATAAATCATAAAAATGTCAGACTGAGGGCCCTAGTGCAATGCAAGGTGTACGAACTACAAAAAATGTAATGACCATTCTAGTGGACGCAGGGTCTGCAGCATTCACTTTTTTCAGTGTAGTGTTTCTCTGTCTATCCAATGGTATAAACAAATGTGCTTGAAGAGATTTTCCATGAAACCACAATTAAATCATTAAATAACTAAACTATTCCAAAATACACAATCACAACATTTTAAATTAGTGGTTGTTCCCTCTTTTAATAAGATAAATAAAATATTCAAAATAAGACAGTTGGACCTGATAGAGGACTAGAAGCTTGAATGTAGAGCTATTAGTAATAAAGTGAAAGCATAGTCCAGATAATCTGGCCTTTGAAATTTTTAATAAATTAAACACAGTATGTGGTGAAATTTTGAAATATTAGAATTTTGATTGCATTTTTTTAAGTCCAGTATTTTTTTACCTTGTTGAGATTTCATTTGAAACTTACAATTTAAGATGTAAGAGTTAAACTGTAAAAAAATTATTACAACATGCAGATACATTCTTGTTCCGCAAATCTTCCAATAGGCAAAACCAGAAAGCACACTACATGCATGCATGTGCAAGAACATATAGGTTTGTAACCTTGTTGTGGTTTGTAATCAGATTTGTATTTATTAAAGAGACATAAAATCTTTTTCTCAAAAACATAAGAAGCTGGAAATTTAAGTTGTCTGTTTGCTCACCATTTATTCACAATTTAGAAATTGATCCCTAGGAGAAACGACTGAATGAGGGGAAGCCTCTAAGATCGAAACGTCTCGAAACGAATGTCTTATTTATGAATTTTCTTGACTTTTCTTCTTATATCTGACTGTTCTTGATGTACTGTGTATCGAGGGCTCACAGCTTGAAAAAAATGCCTTTAATGTGACATACTTCATTGTGGAACAGGATATTGAGCATGGAAAACACAGGACGGGACATGATTTTGAATTGATTTTTGAATCATTCGGCTTGTGAAAGTCTCTGTTGCATGGCAGAATAGATGCAGGTGGTTGCAGGAGAGGTTTGAAAAATAAGAGAGCTTTGTGAGCTGAAAATAAGTCATTTCTTACAGTGTTATGATTAAAGATACAAAGATTTTATGCTTGGAGTAAAAAAGGACCGAAACATCCGGCACATGAGAGAATTAATAAAACGTTCGAATTTAAACCATAATATCAGCAGGATAATAACTCTGTTAGATAATATCCCATATACACTCACCTAAAGGATTATTAGGAACACCTGTTCAATTACTCATTAATGCAATTATCTAATCATCCAATCACATGAAAGTTGCTTTAATGCATTTAGGGGTGTGGTCCTGGTCAAGACAATCTCCTGAACTCCAAACTGAATGTCAGAAGGGGCAATTTTGAGTGTGGCATGGTTGTTGGTGTCAGACGGGCCGGTCTGAGTATTTCACAATTTGCGCAGTTACTGGGATTTTTACTCACAACCATCTCTAGGGTTTACAAAGAATGGTGTGAAAAGGGAAAAACATCCAATATACAGCAGTCCTGTGGACGAAAATGCCTTGTTGATGCTAGAGGTCAGAGGAAAATGGGCCGACTGATTTAAGCTGATAGAAGAGCAACTTTGACTAAAATAACCACTCGTTACAATCGAGGTATGCAGCAAAGCATTGGTGAAGCACCAACCCACAACCTTGAGGCGGATGGGCTACAACAGCAGGAGACCCCCTACAAATATGAAAAATAGGCTACAATTTACACAAGCTCACCAAAATTGGACATTTGAAGACAGAATTTGGTGTAAACAGAGTGAGAACTACTGGTGGTGGTGGTGTAATGGTGTGGGGGATGTTTTCTTGGCACACTTTAGGCCCTTTAGTGCCAATTGGGCATCGTTTAAATGCCACAGCCTACCTGAGCATTGTTTCTGACCATGTCCATCCCTTTATGACCACCATGTACCCATCCTCTGATGGCTACTTCCAGCAGGATAATGCACCATGTCACAAAGCTCAAATCATTTCAAATTGGTTTCTTGAACATGAAAATAAGTTCACTGTACTAAAATGGCCCCCACAGTCATCAGATCTCAACCCAATAGAGCATCTTTGGGATGTGGTGGAACAGAAGCTTCATGCCCTGGATGTGCATTCCACAAATCTCTATCAACTGCAAGATGCTATCCTATCAATATGGGCCAAAATTTCTAAAGAATGCTTTCAGCACCTTGTTGAATCAATGCCACATAGAATTAAGGCAGTTCTGAAGGCCAAAGGGGGTTAAAACCAATATTAGTATGGTGTTCCTAATAATCCTTTAGGTGAGTTTATATTCACTAATTCAATATTCAAATCTCTAAAGGAGCTACAGGTACGACACCGGCCACTGCATGTTAGTCACATCAACCATTTAAGTCACACAAGTGCTGCTATGCGTTGGTTAAAAACCACCAATGGAGTAAATGCATTTGCATTTTAATGAGAGAAAACTGAACTGTTTGTTGAGTTTGTTTGGTGGCAGACCAGAAGAATTGTCAGGCTTCTAAAAACGTTGAGTTCATGGTGAATAGCACATTAATCATTGCGACTGGGTGAGTGGTCTACAAGTAGTTTTCCATTTCATTATCCATGTGGCCCAATGCGCTGTCATAATAGGCCAAAAAGAAGCGTGAACGCTTTAGATAGAGGAAGCGAAACAACTCCAATCTCATTCCCCAACTATCCATGTGAGCACTCAGTGATAGTCCCACAAGCAACAGGGACAAGTGTGCCAACTTTGTGTTGAAGTAAAGTTTCAGATGGAGTCTGGGTTCGTTATGAAGTTCTCTGACTGCAGGCGATGCCTAAAAGGTCCAAAGTTTTACTTGTGGAAGCTCTTAATGAACTGTATAAATATACACTAAACAGTTGCTTTACTTTTTGTAATGGCCAGTATATGCACTTTCTTGGTATAAAAAATGAATATAATACATCATACCCGACATAAACACCAACAAAACATCAATCTTGAGAAGTCTGTCTTCCTTGCTGCTTACAAAATACTTTAGCTTTCATAATCGCTAATATACTGGAAATGTTAAAGATTGAGGTTGAATTCACACATGTTGTCCTTCAAATTCATGTAAATGTTTCTAAAATACATCCATGAATGTTTGTGTATTTTTATATAGCTAATAATTACACACAGCACAAACTCATATATTATCCAAAAAAATAACTTTTATTTTGTATGTGATTAATCGTGATGAATCTTTGCCCAGCACTACTAAAAATATATTCATTATTTTTTTGAGGAACGTATTGTATTAAAATCATTCACCATTGACTCATTGAGACCATTGAGCTGCCGAAGTTTGTTCTCCATCGTTTAAGTCTGTTAAATCAAATGCGTTAGCGAGTGTGCTTGCTTGCACATATTCAGCTTTGCCGATTTTCATAAGTAAAGCTCAGCACTTTTATTTTTACTTTTTTAAGATATTAACATACATTGTTCAGTGGCAAATACTGTGTTGTGTTTGATATTAAGACTGTGATAGTAACTTTAGTCAGCAAGACATCTTTGAATATTTAGCTTCTATTTAGCTTACAAAGACATTGTAAAGGTTGACCAGATTTACAAGTTTTCCTGATAACCATGATGGCTAGAGACTACAAAAATAATGACCTCATAGTTAATTTTGGAAGCAGCATACAGATAAGCTTGTGCGAGGCAAATTTCATCTGCAACAATGCTGGATGCACGTATAGTACAGGAGAATGTAATAGCACAGGAGTTGAATTGCATTTTGTCATAAAGTGCATGCGTTGAAAGTTTGTGTTACTTGATTTGCAAGGCTGTGCATTCGACTGTGCATGTACGTTCATGTAAATGTAAAAAAGACTGTACTCCAGGCTTTGCGTGCTAGGGAAAAAATGCCTTTTAGCAGCCAGCAGTTCATTACAACCTGTGGTTACGCTTCAAGTTTTTTGCCTGAAGCATCAGATTAGACACATTTAACGTTCTGCTTTTGTATTTGTAATTGTTTTGAATTTATTTCAATGGGAACAAAGTGTTTTGAACACCATGTTGTGCTATTTTGAGCTTTATTAATCAATGAGCAGCTACATCATCTCAACCAATGTGGCGGAGCAATCAGACTGTATAGTGACCAATAGTAGATAGTAATTGAAATGAGCACCGTTTAGTGTTGCCAGTGGCTCTGAATTGCCACACTTCACCTCGTTTAAGACAATAATTTTTGCCATATAGGTTAATGTGTACAATGATAATTGTGCATGCCATTCTGGCATCATCTTTCAGGATGTCATGAACATTTCTTTCATAGCTCTGTTATTGTGCCTCAGAAATGCATCATGAGTCGAGAGTGATAATTAAAGTGATAATTTCAGTGCAGCAGTAGGGAGGCGTCGCTGTGTGGCTTGTACAAAAGTTAATTGAGCAATCAATGTGTTTTTAATGAGCGAGCGTCTCCAGAATATTTCGATCATAATTTATTTCTCACCGTGACAAGCTAATGTACTTCTGGTGAACACGGACAACTGACCAAAGTGAGGTGCTTTGTTGGTTCATATCAGTCTATTGCTAATCTGATTGAGGAGCCAGACTTTAACCACAGGCCATTTCCGTACTGCAAGATCGACCCGGCGTTTACTGATGTAGATGGAGTCTAATGTGTTGCCTAAAATAGATGGTGTCCTAAAACTGGTACCGGGCAGCCCCTTAAGCTCTGTGCATATCAATATCCTAACTATAATAGATGAGCACCGCATAATAACAGCAAGTAGGGTCATATTTACTTGTAGGCGGAGTGAAGATAACAATATAGGTGATGCATATCTACAGCACGTATGTAATTTCCTGGTATTTGTAACTTTGTCTTGCATAATATTGTACGGCCATGTTTGGGAAACAAATCACTTTTGGAATATGTTGTCATGGTAACAGAAAGGGTCATCACTCCAAGGGCATGGTGTTATGAGAGGAAAATAATGGCACAGTAGATGATCCCTAATGGCCTTGACTATTAAGTCAAATCACTCCAATAATAGGCAGGTAAGTGCAATGCAATTTTGCTCCGTAGGTGGTCTCCTTCTTCGCTTTCCCATTTTCATTAATATTTGCATTATTTTCCCCTAATCACATATTATTCTCTTATGTAAGAGCAAAACTGAGAAAAAAAACATGTCAGTATTTCCCAAAAACGCTTTTAGTTTTGACTCCATTGTCATTACTATCAAAGTTTAAATGTTTAAGTGCCAAAGCAGAATATTGTGGAAAACGTATGCAGTTAGTATGCAAATGACTACAAAAATGATAATTTATATAAAGCTGTAACTAAATAGATGTATAGTTGGCAGGTTCGGTAGATGATGAACACTCAGATGAGTCACATCCTTCAATGACGTTCATCTTTCTCAGAAAATAGACACTAATGAGACAAATGTTGATATACTATAAATGTGCAGCGCTATATTATACATTGATTAAGGAAGAATAGATCAGATTATTTGTTACATGAGAAATATCAGATTTTATAATGAGTAGATACAGCATAGAGCTAAAACATTTGAGTTTATATGGTTGTTTCTTTTGGGACAAAACGAAGCAGGGGGCCTATAAGAAACTCTGTATAAACCCATTGTTGTCTTGAAGAAACAATTGAAGTATTAAAGATTGAGATTTTTTCTTTTTCTATTGGGATATGAATTTCTAGGACATGAGAAATGACTTTTAAAAACCACTGTAAATGGAGACAGAGAGAGACAATGATATCATGCATCATAAAAAACACACTGTAAAAATTGCTGGTATGCAGCAGTTTGTTGGTAACTTCCTGTAGATGTATCTTCATCTAATTTATTGTCAATTGTTCAAAGAAAAATGAACATTAAACATGAACAAGTCTTTGTCTTCACAAAATAAAATGATAAAAAACAGCCTCATGCAAAGCATTCTGGGAATCAGAAATTCTCATCAACCTTTTTCAGTTTATTTCTATCCCAGAAACACTTTGCATAATGCTGTACTTTTTAGTTTTTTTCCTGTAAAGATAAAGTTTTGGCAATGTTAAATGTTAATTTATATTTAAACAAACCTATAAATATTGCCAGTAAATTACATAAATTTGAATCTGCAGTACTAGCAAACCATCTCTTTCCGGTAATGCTGTAATTTCTACAGAAATGTTTATCCGTAGTAGTACAGTAAATCTTTTTTACTTCAGTACTGTAAGATATTTTAAATTTTTCTCACTGCTATAAAATGAATGTGCTACCTTTCACTTCAGTATATTACTATGTAGTTAACCTCTTACTTTCAGTCATCTGTCATACAAGTCTACAGGATAGCTGTTGTGCTGTAGATACTGTTTATCATTTGGACCCCACCAGCAACTACCGAAACATCTTACCCAAAGCATTTTGTAATTTATGTTTCACAAAAACTTTTCAATTTGTGTAACAATAGCGCTATAATTAGGACCAACGCTTTGTTACTTTAATACAGAAGTTTGCTTTGTTCTTTGCTTATTGTAGATTTTTGCATTTAGAAATTAAAATGTCACTTAAAGATTACAGAATGTTCTTAAGAGGTCTCTAAATTTAGACCAAGACAATCACCTTGAAGTTAGCAACATAATAAAAGACTCAGCACAGTGCTTTTGTCAAGTGTATTGTGAAATTTGCATTCTTTTCAATAAACACATTTCACACAAATCTAATGTTTAAGCAGCTAACCTTCACGGAAAAAATATTCTGACCTTAGTTAATTTTAACATAATTAAAATGTGCGTATTTTATCCATTACAATATCATTTTTTGTTTTAATAAAATACTGATTGTAGTCATATCACGTGTTTAAATCCACCTATGTGAACATGACTTAAATTGGTACTACATGAATAATTTGTATTGTATTAACCCTTTAACAACCTCTAAACCAAATGGTTGAGCACATTTTTAGTCAACATATTTTATTGAAAGTAGTATCTAAGCTGATTGATCTCTACCATTTGCTTGAGGTATGTTATGCCAAATAATCCACTAGATGTCAGAGTGTCAATCAACAGCACTAGTCACAACATTTCTTGAGATGGATGTCACTTGTGCCATGTGAACTCTTCTTGGTGAAATTTTGCAAGGAAAGCAATTTATTTCGACATATTACACTGTAAGAATTAACTTTGCAAAGTTATGTTACTTGGTGCCATGAAAAAAAACTTTAGAATGTTTTTAATACATTTTTTAAAACATGCTTTACCAAATTGATCATTTTTCAGTTTAGGGTAAAAGTAGAAAAGCTAAGCTATTATTTGCTGAGAAATATAAATTTCTGATCCTTCACAGCTATGAATATGAAACCCAGGCATTTAAAGGGTTAAAGCAATATTGCTATTTACAGTTCCCAGCATGTTTTGCATGAGACTGAATAATGGCTAACGGGTATATAAATTAACGGGTTATTTTATGCTTTTGTAATTAAAATAAGAAAAGACGAGGACGTTTTATTGTTTAGAATGTTGTTATATTAGTATTTAAAAGAGTTTATGTTTCGTTGTTGGGTTTTTAAATGGTTACCATTGTGCAGACGAGTAGAGCATTTGCTTAGGATGAGAAGAGACTCATTAATATGTATCAGTATGTATTAAGTGTTGTTTTAATGGTAAATGTCTTAATTTGAAAGCATTTATTGGAAATGTTTATGCCATAATCAGGTTCTGTTTCAACTGAGTGTTAGATATGGTTAGCTTGCTAATGTGTGCTGGCTATGTAATAATTTTATATTTCGAGTAGAATTAACATGATTAGATAATAGCATTATCTAGTAGCATTGCTGAATTCAACTAGTTTTACTTAGATCAACTCAATGTATTTGTGCTACAGTAACTAAAAACAATTGAGTAAGTTCAACTAAATGCATATATCTAAATTTAGATAATTTAATTGCGTTAAACAACCACTATGCCAAGGTATAGCGGAAGATTTTCCAGAATTTAAGAAAAGAACCGCCGTCTGCGCGATTTGTGACTTGTGCCAGAGCTAATCATAGCTTACATAAACTTTTACTAGCAGTGATTTAAAATGGATTTCTCCAAATGATATGCCAAATTTCGCGACTGAGGCATCAGTTGGAAGCCCAACCCGTTCCTTTAGCTCACACCAGTGTGTGAAACATATTCTCCCCCAAAAAAACTCTGGTCTTGTTTTTTTTCTTTAGAGGCTTTTCTCTTCTTGTCATACAATTCATAGACACTTTTTCGCTTGAACGACGAGCTTCAATGAATGGCTGAAACCGTGGCCCACCACACATATACACCTTCGAGATCGCATGTGCAGAAGGCGAACCTAGGGTCGAGCACGTACGACGGCCTTACGTAAACATATCACCAGAATGATTGACAACTAGGATGACCAATAGTCTTGATGATCCACCCAGAAAAAGAAAATCCTCCACTATACCTTTAACCATTTTTTCAATGAATTTTTAAGTGTTTGATAGAAAATAAAAACGACCTATTTTGTCTTCCAAAGAGCAATAAGAATAAATGGAGCGCAAATGGAGACTCTTGCCTCTCCTGATTGTTCTCTTAAGAAATAAATACCATGCATCGCATCTATCAAAAGTGATCTCAGTTAAAAATTCGAGAGATCAATATGAACTCCAACATTAAAATATTTCAAAGACCAATTTATCTGGGGATTTAACATGTTCTTTTCCTCGTGAATAGTATATGTCCTAGAAAAACTAGATACTTCAAAGAAACACTATTGAGGGCTTTATAAAGTCTCCAGAGCTTTAAAAAAGCAATGTGGACTGGTCATTGGAAGCACAGACATTTACCTTCCCACATTACTGCTATCTTATAGACGGTTTCAGCAGTAGCAACATAATCAATCTGCTTTTGTGGACTAAACGCAACTTCCGGTAGACTTCCATATAGAATCAATAACAACAGAGTCTTTTATAGTTTATTTCTAATAAAAATGGAAATAAATGATAAGTAAATTACCTTTGTTTATGTTTAAAATGAATGTATACAATGTTAGCTACAGGTCTTTGAATTCTTGCCTGGCTGCCAAACCTCTCCGCACAGCTGTGATCCATGCTCTTCATCTTCCCTTGTCTTTAGCAAACCAAAACATTTTATTTTCCATAAGCTGTCTTTATACCAACATTCATAAGAAATAAAGCTGCATGTTTACTCCAGACTATCATAAGGATTGTCTGCACATACAGCAGAAGTTTAAACATTTCATACAGACGTTGGCGTTTATTTACCAAGTTAAAATATGCATCTCAGACATACCAGACGTACTCATGCTGTGAATCAAAAGTGTTGTTACAATTCGAGTCTGTCCTGAAGGTTAGGGTCTGAGTGGCATTAAAATCTGTATGTCTGTTTATCAAGGTTACTCAATGCTTGCACCTCCTTCTGGTTTAAACAGAGGTGCATTATTTTATCTTTTTACCTGATTCAATGCAACTACTTCAACATCTTAAAAATGGTCTTTTTTGTAAAAAGGTTCAACAACGACAGAAAATATTAGAATATAAAAACATCCGGAGCACGGGTCTATGCACCAGCATGCAGAAGACACTTCTCCATGGTATTTAAAGGTATAGAGGTCAAACAACTTTGTCCATGATAATACGAGACTTAACAGGTGACATGCATGGATTAGCAGAGTAACACTTCACTACTCTGTGTGAAGGCATGAAATAAAAGGTCATAATTATGTGCCATGGCCGAATTTTAAACATGGATGAGGGGTAGAAAGTACATATTGCTTAGTCCTATACATAATTCAAATTAAAAAGTGTTTTTTAATAATTTTTAAGGTCATTTGGACTTCATTATCTCAGCGCATGTATTTTCACTTTATCTATGTGAAGAAGCTGCACATCTTCAGAACGGTCAATTTGGTTTTCATCCAAGCACGTTTTCTCTTAAAGAGCAATTCTTTTGCATTGTCTCCTACCTTTTGACTCTTGTGAATGTCAGTTGCTTTTTATATGCGAGCATGGGCAGAGAAAGATAAAGACCTCGCATCAAATGGACTTTCAGACATGTTTATAAAAGCTTTTTGATGACAGGTAAATAGCAGCAAATTGCATTTTAAGCGATTGTTTGTCTTTGTTTTGAATTCCGGCCGAATAATGCGCGCCTCTATGAATGGCAAGAAAATGACTTTAAAATATGCGTGCGAGGATATTGTGCGTCTCTCAAGATACCAAGTCAATATTTATCATCATTACTATTGCCGGCAAATGTCATTTGACAAAATAAGGACCAAATATAATATTTTTTTGCCCCCCAAACTTTGCCACACACCTTCAAGTCTTAAAAAATAAACATATTGCGTTTGTTTGCGTACTTGAACAGTTTAGTTTTCCTCAACCTCTTCAGCCATTGTTATTCGATTCTGGACTGCGAGGGTCTGCACGACACAAATGTGCTATTTTTGTGTCTGTGAAAGTGCGCTAATACCACTGGCAGCTCACCGCTGTGAATAAACCTGCTTTGTGAGAACGGATTAAAAATGCTGACGATGCCTGTGAGAAAATTACAGTGTCAGCCCACCTTAAACTCACACCCACTCCTTTTAACTCCATCTCACTGGTGCCAGCATGTGCTTTTTTAGGTACACTTCTTTGATATAAATGAAACCTATAGCAAAAAACTTTGTGTGCTTTGACAGACTTTGCCAAAACTTTCCCATGGAACGACTTTGGTGTTGGCCTTCTGCTAGCTTCTGTGTGTTTATATAATGATTGCAAACCCATGATCCGTGGAAAAATGGGATATGGTGTGTGGACGTGTGGGTCTCGAAGCAAGTAATGTCAGCAGGACTATTTTTCCCTAACTTGTAAATATCGGTAATGAACTGGGCTTCCATCCAGATTTTAAGTGTCACGGAGGAAACACTACAATGAGCAGAGGTTGAACAGTGGGTTGCTGTTGGCTTTAATCTATCATGAATTTATCACAGACAAATTCATTGTGAGCCTGTTTAGTGTCTTGTAGCTATTATACCTGCTGTTTTGCCTCCCATATTAACAATCACATTGATCCACAGTTTTCAAAAACAGTTTTTGTAACTTTCAGTATATAGCAGTACAATGTGACCCTGGAAAAAAACAGTTATAAGGGTCCATTTTATTAAATTAAGACCATCTAAAAGCTGAATGAATAAGCTTTCTGTTTATGTATGTATGTATTTTTTTATCTACAATCTGAAAAATCTAAATATTTACAAAATCCAGAGTATTTGTCCAAATGAAGTCCTTACCAATACAAATTACTAATGATAATCACGTTTTTGATCATTTTGACCCATATAATGTATTGTAGGCTATTGCTACAAATATACCTGTGTGACTTATGACTGGATTTGTGGTTAAGGGTCACATAAATTAAATAGAATTGCACCCGGTAAGCCAAAATAGCCCAGAAATGTGTTTGGACCGAGGGGCAACCTTCCGATCTCTCTGATGTAGCCAATACGGAATTGAGTTAACCTGCAATTCATCGACTGGCCGCTAGAGGTTGGCTCCAAAAGGGAGTCAATTACCCCTAAAGACCCCCATGTAAAAAATGCCCAACTTTACAGAAGAAATAAATTTATTAACAGCCTGGTACAAAAAGTCTTTTTAGTCTATATAGCCTATATTTTGCCCTTCATGACAACAGTGAGGGAGGTGAATTTTTTTCTAACTCATCTGTTAAAATTATATTAAGCTTTAAAGTGACGGGTGAACAGCCACCGCTGTCACTAGAGTCGCGCTAGGTGGGCGTGGTTTCAGAAATCAGTCACCTTAGCTTTCCACATGTCCCACCTCTTTACTCATTTTTGGTTTTCCACGAGTGATGCACGGCCAAGAAGGCGATACAAGGCCCTGCAAACTATTCGCTTGTTACGTCCGACGTCATGCACAGCTTCCGGGTCCAACTGATCTCAAATGCCATAGGAAAAAACAAGAAAATCATGCTAATACACTCGTATCATAATGCAAAACTACCTAAAACACCCGATCCTAATTGTTATCTTCACATTAAAATCGCGATTTTTTTTTTACGAATTATTAATGTATTGCTGTCAGTGAGTCCATGAGCCTGGAGACTGCAGTGTACACTGTTGAGTTTATAATTTTTTACTTAAATGTGTAATTTAAATAAACATTGCTCATAAAGGCTATTTATATAATATCTCCTATTGATATGAGTGGAGGCTTGGATCCGGAAACGGGATCCTTACGTCATGACTTAACAAGCGGATTGGCTATAAAAAGCTCTTCACAATCCTATGGGTGACGTCACGGACACTACGTCCATTTTTTTACAGTCTATGGCTTGGACACTTTCTGTAGGCCACACGTACAACCGTTAAAATGTCATTACATTAGATAAAACCATTTTAAAGCAGGCATGATCTGTAAACCAATTAAAGCTGGATATTTTTTACAGTACTAACTTTATTGTCTCAGTCATTTCTGCTGCTGCATGTTTGACATTTTGCTATCTAATGCAGTGGATAGTAGACTGTGTATTTGTTTTTTTCCATGGTTGAGCTATACTGAATTAGAAAACTGACATCAAGCTTAAACAATTTAACCTATCATTTAACCTGTTTAACCTATCATAAGGTTAAATATGACCCTTTTATATGTTTATTTAAAACAATGGTTGTTTTTTTCTGTATTTTGCCAAACCACTGGTCAAAATAACTGTTTTTTTTTTGTACAGTGTATCCTCCAATCACATTAAAGCAACTTTTAATAGTGAGTGACATCAGTCAAAATATTTAAACCATAGGTCACAGGTTTAAATGTTTGTGATAAGATATTTCCTTCTTATATTCCTCAGTTTGAGCTCAGTTCCACCGATGCAGATTTATCTAAACGCCACCACACCAAGTCATTTTTCGTTTTTTTACTCAATTTTTTTTTGGATAAATTGATGAAGATCATTCCCATCTGCATTATAAAAAATATAACCCCTTAGCAATCTACCTCATGAACAGTTAAATGCTCTGCACTGTGCAATAATAATAATATGTGCAATAACCTTATAGAGTATGTATATAATGTGCGTATTTTATTCATATCTTGTTTTATTATTTTATTTTTATTCATATTTTTATCTTTATTTATCTGTGTGTCGTTGTTGTCTCTGTCCACTGGAAGCTGTGACACACAGAAAAATCCTGATATGTGCAAACATACCTGGCAATAAACCTATTTCTGATTCTGATTTTGTCCTGAGAGTTTCACAACAACATTCACCAGGACAAAACTGCTTCATCTTTTCAAGTGCCCTTTCTGCCAGGTCCTGTGTGTTTTTTTTTTGTGTGTGTGTGTGTGTGTGTGTGTGTGTGTGTGTGTGTGTGTGTGTGTGTGTGTGTGTGTGTGTGTGTGTGTGTGTGTGTGTGTGTGTGTGTGTGTGTGTGTGTGTGTGTGTGCATTCAGCCAGGTTTGTTTCTGAAACAAATTGTGCATCTATTTCAAGGTTTTGGTAAATGCATGCAGTACTACACAAATAGACTGCATCCACAATAATTGGCACAACAAGCCTGTCCACGGACAGTGGATGTACATTTTCCTCCTAGCTTACAAAACCCAACTTTTTTCCTACATAGAATCCTCCTATATAATGTAAAGAACATAATTTTTTTCTGAATTTCACAGACAGGTTCACATACAGTAAATAAAAACAACCACCTTTTGGTATGCTGTTCCTGGAAATCATTTTTAAATCATGTGTCTTTTTGCTCCAAGCATAATCATGTATTAAGACAAATTTGGAAATACAAAAAAAAAATAAACAAACACGGTAATTACTAAATAATTCAGGAAAACAAAACAGTACGTTTTTTTTTTACGTCTGACTCTGAAAATAAATTGCCTGCTGCTTCTCATATTAACTCGCAAATTTGCAGCACCGCACCTGCTTCTGTTTATTATACGCTACAAAGGAAATCCAAATGGCCTTGTGCGTTTCAATTAGTTGAGAGGAAAGAGGTTGTATGGGTCTGAGTATTTTATGTAACCGTCTGCACAGATAATCGATGGTGCCATCGCAGTGATCGCAGGCTTTAAACTTTAGCCCTGATCTCATGGCCTCTCAAACATTCCTGTGCTGCATCCAGTAATTCTTCTGATGTGTTTAATTTTTCCATTTATGAGTCTGTGATTATTTAGCTATAGATGTGATAGATGTTTATTTAAAATCAAAGCAGTTTAATTAAGTGGTTTGGTTAGTGGGTGTTGTGTACAGTATACTGCTGTATAACCTGTAATTGCAGCTGTGTAATAAGACTGTAATGAGAGCGTTACAGTATTTAAAAATGTAGTAAACAGTCCTGCCTTTAAACACATTATCTGGAAAAAAAAAACAGATTTGAGTAGTTCAGATGCAAAACCCTTTAATGAATCTTAAGTACAGATCAGCTGCCAAACCTCCCTTCAAAAGCCATGATCCACTGTCTCCATCTCCCCTTTTTGACGAGGTATCTGTTTCAGAGTTCAGTTTAGCCGCTAGTCAGACCATTAAACAATCAGAGACCGTAAGTTAAAAACCTTTATTTGCCCTCTAGTTCTTTTCAGTGTACTTTTTCAGAAATAAAGGTCCAAAAGTTTTCACTGGGACAGTATCCTTACAAAAAGGTACACCTTTGTACCCAAAGAGTGCATATTTGTACTTTGAACTTCCAATATGTACCTTTAAAGGTACATATTTGTACCTAAATGGTACATATTAGGACCTTTTTTAAAGAGTACTGCCCCAGTGACAGCTTTGTGCTTTATTTTTGACAGTGTGGCTTCGTTAGATGTGATTTTACACCTCGCATTTTCAGCTGTGATGTCCGTGGTACTGAACTCAAGCGCATCAGGCGTTAGTAGATCACCAGCACCTGCAGGAGCATCAGCTCTTCTTATTTGTGACCTTGAACTATTATTTAATGTGCCTTTTTATATTACCACTCCCATCAGTGCTTTTTGGAATTGCGCGCTTGCTAATTTCCCCCGCTTAGTTAATCTGACCCTTAGTGTTAATGCTTCCAAGTTATGGAATTCTTTACTCAGAAGTCTTTGTAATTCATCTTTATATTTATTTTAAAATACAGCTGAAAAGAAAACGTAATGAAATGTTTTAGCAATAATCTGTGTTTGTGCTTTTTTGTACAATTGTATGCTTGTTTGTATCTATTGTGTAAGTCATCGTATGTGTTTCTTTTTAAAGCAACCTTGAGTTTGTGGAAAGGCACTATATAAAAGAAACACTGGTGGCACTATTAAAAGGTTGTGCATGAAAACATAACATTTATAAACAGTAGTTGATTATGCCATGACCAAAAAATGTCCAATATTTATGAAAAAAGCAAAATGTTGTTGCTCAGAGGTTGCACTTTCATAGCTTAGAAGATTTCTCACTTGTGTTTCATTTAAGTATTAAAGTGTTTCTTCCAAAGTTGCATAGGAAGATAGGATACAATTGCTAAAATGCATTAAAAGTAGGGAGCTGTAAAGTACATTTTTAGGTAAAACAATCTAAATTTATGTAAATTAGATGAAAAATGTTCATATTGAAATCTTCAATAATATTGACTTTAGATTGCAGAGTTGGTTATTCTGAGCTCTGTTTGTGACATTCTTGCCATCCCACTGTCAGGACTCTGCCTTGAGGTCTTGTTATATTTGTCTTTTGTCATGGTGGCAGAGTTCTGGCAGTCCCTGGCCTTGTGTGGAGGTTCATGCCTTGTTTTTGTGTTTGGCATGTGCCTCCGGTGTCTTGTCCTGTGACCCCGCCCCCCTTGTTCGCCTGCTTATTGTTAATTAGTATTTATTCCCATCACCTGTTCCCCGCTCGTTATCCTGTTTGGTTTATTCTATTTAATGTCAGTGTATCTTTAGTTCTGTGCAGGATCATTGTGTTGTGTAGAGTCAAGGTCTCATGTTCCAGTCAAGTCTTGTTATCTTGTAAAAGTTTAGTGTTTCATGTTTCATGTCGTGAACCCCCTCGTGGGTCTTTGTTTTGTTAAGTGTAGAAATAAAAGTGTTTTCTGTTTTCCCCCGACATCGTCTGCATTTGGGTTCATCTGTCCTGCAAATCCCTCACACCCATCACCAAAGGGGGGCATTAGGAGGCAGTGCCCCCTCAGATGACACATAAAAATATTATGTAAACTTTTCTGTCTTAAATCAACTAAGATTTACAAGTCATTTCAACTTACTATTATTTATCTTGACTAGAGATGAGTTGTTATAACTACAGATGAGTTGTTATAACTTATAAAATTAAGTTTTTCAACTATATTTTATAAGTTGTATCAACTCATCTCTTGTCAAGATAAACAATATTGGGGGCAGTTTCCCAGACCGGGCTTAACCTAGTCCCCGACTAAAATGAATTTTTGAGCTGCCCTAATTTAAAAACTCCTTGTACTGACACATCTTAACATATATCAATGCCATTATTGTTTTGTCCCTAAGATGCATACCTGTATTTTTTATTTATTTTTTAGTTATGTTTGTAAAAACTACTTAAATGTTTTAATATAACTAAGGCCTAGACCTGGATTAATCTAAACCCTGCCCGGGAAACTGCATTTTTAAGTTGACATGACTTGTAAATCTGAGTTTACTCAACAAAAAAATTTAAGGCAGCAAAGATTTTTTACAGTGTGGGAATTTTTAAGTATTTGCGTGCACTGGAATCTGTAAAGCAGATTGAGACATGAAAAACAAGCTTTCCATTTCCAGATGCTGCTGATCCTTTTGTGTGTTTTTCATAATAGGGTACAGGTGTCTCCAGATTTCATGCCTCAGTCGTGCATGTGACTGGCTGATCGCCGTTTCCCAAGGTAATGCTAACAGCTACGTTGACAGCTGGCCATAACAAATGGGATGTGGTAGTCCTGTGGCTCAACTGGTTGTGCGTGACGCTAGCAGCGGCCAAGTCACGGGTTCGAATTTCAAGAAGCACAAGTGCTGGAAAAGGTATGCTATAAATGCACTCCATTGTTAATTACTTGGGATTAAAGCATCTGCCGAATACATCAACTGAATTGCATCTGTGAGTCACTGAAATAACAAAGCCGTAACAGTAAACATATAAGCAATTTAATTCACGGTTGAGTGTATAAGACGCAGGTGTTTAGTGAGTAACTTGGCTCGCTGTGAGTTGACTCGATACCTTTGAAAGCACCTTTTTTTGTGTGTGCAGTGCATGCATAATAGGCTGTTAGATACAGTCTTGTTTAGTCTAAATGCATTTTTGGCAGAAGCAATTTTAATTTGCTTGTTACATAGGAAGTGTACCGTAGTGTTTCTCTGCACCCGGGTGACAGACTGCTGTACGATGAAGCATATGGTGTGCGATTTCCCACAGGTGACGGAGTGCTTGTACATAACAAATGCTAACGCATTGAAGTGCCTCCTGTAAATCTAATGGAACTAGTGAATATGTTCACTATTTTCTGTTTTCCATGCAGCTTGGCCAAACTTTGTATATTGTGTTGTATTCAACACATAGTTTAAACTTTACGAGACTGATTTTAATTAAAAATAGATGACAAGCGTTTGAAAAGCTGTTGTAAATTGACTATAAACACACATATGGGACAACACATCTGCATCGATTTGCGAATCACAAACAGCCCGCTGCTAGGAAAATTAACTACATTACTCAGATGAATTGTTTATGCAAATTATTATGAACAATAAATTGAATTGCTTAATAAACATTAGTGTCAACATTTGCTATTAGAAGAAAAAAAACATTTGATTAGTTTGTAATGCATTTTTGTGATTCTATTAAGAAATTTACAGTCTTTTTATATTTCTGACCACATTTTTTGAGAGCTTTTCTAAAAAAAAGCAGATTGTAGCTCTTCATTTCCAGATGCTGCTGGTCCTTTTTTTTTTTTTTTTTTTGTAATAGGGAACAGGTGTCTCCAAATCTTGCATGTGACTTTTTAAACATTGGTGTCTTCCATCAAACTGCTGTTGCCTTCGTTTTATAACACAATGCAATGTTACCAAAATAAAACAAATAATCAAACCAACTAAACTAATTATTAAAGTAGAAAGCACACACTTTTATATGAAAGGAAACCAAGTTTTTTTCTGAATGTTTAAGGATACACTGCAAACAATGACTTTCTTACTTAGTATTTTTGTCTTGTTTTCAGTAGAAATATTAAGCACAAATTCACTTAAATTGTATATTTTTGTCTAAAAACTAGTATTATTTTCTTAGGTCATTTTACTCATCAAGAAAATACATCTTGATTTAAGAATTTTTAGATATTTCTACTGAAAACAAGACAAAACTACTAAGCAAGAAAGTAATTTTTTGCAGTGTATCTTTAGCTCATTTCGTTGCCTTTGTAATTCTGAAATTGTCCTAGGTACAATGTGATGGAAATATGTTTTTTAACGGTGTGAAAGATCATGTACACAGGTGCAAGGATGTTTTGAGGAAGAATTCTACAGACTAGAGTGAAATTCATCTGCGTTGCTACAGCGTTGACCCTGAAGTGAATATAATCCATAATTTACCCCTCAACCATTCACAGCTCTCCTTTTTTTCAGAATATCTACATTTGTTCCTTTATTTAGTATATTTTACCATACAGGTGCTTATATGTAACCTTACGTAAATTGATTCACATGCACTGTCTCACATCAGTTTCATAAAGGATTGTGTCATCAGAGCAAATTTAGTATTATGTTCTATTTTTAAAGGAGTAGTCCACTTTCATAAGAAAATTTCCTGATAATTTACTTACCCCCATGTCATCCAAGATGTTTCTATCTTTCTTTCATTAGTCGAAAAGAAATACATTTTTTGAGGATTTTTTATCCATATAGTGCAGTTTCAGTGCACCTTAATGGGCTTAACTGAGGAATAATGGTCTTATCTGGTTAAAAATAATAGACGTTTTAAGCACAACTTCTTGTTTTGCACTAGCCCTGGGATGCACTTCCACGACCTTACGTATTACATAATCACGGCGAAAGGTCACGCATGACTAATGCGAAACTCCTGCTCCAGTGTTTACTACTGTGGAGAAAGAGGACCGTTCAGAAGTGGTTGTACTGTTTGTAGAATGACACTAATTAACTCTTTCACCGCCAGCGTTTAAAAAAAAAAGTTCCCAGCCAGCACCAGCGTTTTCATGATTTTCACCAAAGTTTAATGCCTTCCAGAAAATGTTCTTCTTTAAATATATAAACATACAATATACCAAATGAAAGAACAGACCCTCTGCTTTCAAACAAACCATTTCATCCTACCTTCAGTGGTTCTTTTGTAATCAGCTTTTGAATATGGGTAGGTTTCTGCAAAAACACCACATTTTGAGCCAAAGGCAGAGATAAATCCATTTTTGTGACTGACTTTTCATAGAGATCCCATTCAGAGCGATCTTTAAAACAGACACGGATATGAAGCCGCTTGCCATAGGGCAATACTTCCGGGTTTAAAAAGTTGTGGAAGGGCGCCACCTGGTGGATAATAGCGATATTGCGGAAAGACGGAAAATCTCGTCATTGGCGGGGAAGCGTTTTCTCTTATTTGACGAGATATCTCGTCAACGGCGGTGAAAGAGTTAAAGGTCACGTTCCTACTGATCCCATTTTTCGAACTTTAGTTGATGTGTAATGTTGCTGTCAGACATAAATAATACCTGCAAAACAATAAAGTTCAATGCCAAGCGATATATATCCATTAACAGAAGTCCCATTTCAAAGCCTAGAGTGAACGGCCCGGTTTGGACTACAGCCCTCTACTTCCTGCTTTAATGATGTCACTGCAATAATGTTTGATTAAACTCCGCCCACAGAAATAGGTCAGCCGCCAGCTAAGCTAACGGAAAGCTATGCTGCCGTCGAATCACAACACACTTAACAAGCTACACAATCAGAACTCGTTACGTATTTCTGAAGGAGAGACTTCATAGAACAAGGAAGACCTCAGCCTGTTTTTAGGACAGTGAATAAGTAAATTGTGTGAAAAATACTGCGGGTTTTTTTTACATGTGAAACATGAACACCTTATATTGCGCAATGTAAACTCAAAGTTTCAAAAACAAAGAACAGGACCTTTAAAGAATAAAATGATTATATAAGGTCTTTAATAAAGTAACCATTTGCCAAACAACCTATTGCATAATAGTGGACTGTTTTGCTATTTCTGGGTTGAACTGAAATTCTGCAGAAAAAAGGTTTATTATACAAATCAAATTAGATTTTAGAAAAGCAATTTAAAGCAATTAAATTAAAGCTTGTATTGAGTTTATAGTTCTAAGCTTATAGTCTCTGTTCCAATTTATTCTTTATCCTTCTGATAAAAGTGCCCAAAAAGTCTAATGAATACTGGTCACTATAAAAAGTATATAAATGCAGATGACAGCAGATTTGGTAGGGCATACATTGATGGTTTGTGACTGATTAGTGCAAACATCACAAACTATGAATAAATGTCAACGGTTACTAAAATCTTCAGGAATCCATTTGCGTGGAATCATGCAGGCCTTGACATTTTGTGTAATCGACTTTATAAGGTGCTGCGCAGACTGATCGTCGGATGACATCAGAGTACAGCGAGGGCAATGGTAATGGCGGACAATTTTGTTACATACAGACTTGCTCTCACGGTCTTTGCGGCGCAGCATTGAGTGAAACACCTTTTGACTCTGTGGCAAAATACCATCTACATGAGAAGTGGTGGTAGTAAAGAAAGTAAAGATACGCATGAAAGCTTAAAATATAAATGTGCCGGTACTGCGAGCACTGGTTTAGCTACATCGTGTTGCTTTACTACCTTTAACAACCTGAAGCATTACGCACATTCAAACTCGCTCTGTATTTTGTAGCTCGCGCTCAGCTTTTGCAAACAATAACTAAACCTTCTTTGATTTGATTGGCCATCATTTTGACGAGCAATTTTAGACTACTGACCAGACAGAGATAGGCAGAGTACAATATTTACAAGCATATTACACAATTATTTCATGACTTTTATTACACACCATGGGCATTTCAGTGGTGGGCACGAGCCTGTGTGTGGCGTGAAAATGGGGTCACTTGCGTGAGTCTCATGCTGAATGCATGAGAGTTGGCCCTCTCATCCAATTCTCTGCCAATAAAATCAAGTCCCACCTTGATTTCACTCGGAAATATCTCTAATATAAGTTTAGTAGTTGCAAAAGCAGTTTCCTATTGACTTTCATTAAATCTACTTCAATTTAGTTCAATTGTTCTGCACACCAAATAACATCCACATTTCGTCCGTAAAAATAGAAATGTCCGTAAATTTGTTCTTTGACCCAACTCTATCTCTTATAATTCAAACGCTACCAAAGAAGGGATTTTACTGATTTCCTCCCCCTTGATTTCTCCCAAGTCGTGCTAAATCAACTCGCATCTGTTTATCCACCTGTTAGCATCATAATGAAATGTTTATACTAACTGAATTAATCATGTGAAATCCCAGGCTGTTTTAGGTAATTGCCAGGCAAAATTTGCCCAAGAAAGTCTTTGTTTGTGCTGGTAAGCCAGTCGATGCTTGGCTGGAGAGACAGTTGTCACACTCGACAGTCCCAGCACCGCTGCAGGCATGCTTAATGATACAGCCGGGAATAGCAGGGACTGCCAGTAACAGTAGTCCCTTTTAGAAGACACATGTTGAGTGGATGAACAGGAACAACAACATGGAGGAGACGCCAAAATTTACACACACAAACACACACACACACAAAAAGAAGGGAATAGGTTAAAGAGAGAGGACTTATTCACAGATGGTTGCCATAGTGACGCATAGAGGGAGTTTATTGAAAACAGCATCTGGCTGTAGTTTTTCATATCTCTGGTGGACATGACATCAACACCCAACTACAGATGTCGTAGTTTTTGTTAGTTTTGACACTTCAAAACGCCTTCATTGAGCTTCTTTGTGTTCAGCTGGTGACAGTTTACTCCGGGTACTCCGGTTTCCTCCCACAGGCCAAAAACATGCAAGTTAGGCAAATTGGAGATACCAAATTGTCCCTCCCCCAACTTGTGTATAAATCAACTTGTCTGAATAAACTTGTGTATGGATTACTTGGTTCTCGCCATGAATATAGCCGTAGATGCTGGAATGGCGTTAAGAAATAAAGGAAGAAGAAGAAGAAGCTGGTGACAGTATAAATTCAATGGTACAAAATTAAGTTCAATGGTATTGTGTAATTTATGTATATTTTGCGTGTCTCTGAAATAACTATAACACTTCCAGGTTGTCCTGTCCATAATGTGATGTTAAAGCATTTCATCATTTAAGAAAAATCTCTGAAATCTCATTTTTGAAACTTCAGTTTCGAAGTGTCGCAATTGGTTCTGTGATGCATGAGAACACTTGACATTTGGCATCATTGACATCAAACCCGGCACGAGATTTTTCAACTTGAAATATTTAAATATGCATGAACATGAATAACAACCTTGTACCAAATGTTTTCTGAAGAAATCCAAACTGATGTGGATCAAATGTGGATTTCTACAAAACTATACCTTCTCTGTCACTTGAAACACCTTGAAATGTAGCTTTTGGTGTACAATATTATACCCTGAGGACCTATTGTGTACCTTAGGGCCTGTTTACACCAGAACGCTCGAGGGTGAAAACGTAAAAATATTTTAACGGATGCACCTTTCGTTTACTCGTTTACACGGCGACTGCATTTTTAGGGCTTAAAAATGCAAAAAAGTGAAACCACCCTCCAGAGTTGCAATCTTAAAAACGATCTACCGTTGCGTTCCCGTCCAAAGGGTAAAAACCCAAAAGTCTGCTCATGGTGGCTTTCGTCGAGTAAGCGTTTATTTAACAGGTATGCGCCAGTTCAGGAAAATAACAACAAACATGTGGGATTATTTCCATATGTTGGACCTTCAAGTTGCTATAGCAGCTCTGATAAATATACAAGATTCTTTCCAGCAGTTGTACAAAATATTTCCAGTATTACTGATCAGAGAAGGTGCAGTAATTACCTCCATCAAACTGTTGATGCGTCATTTGTTGGAGGCAAACCAGATGGCTTTGGACGAGACCTGAGAGAACAAGGAAGAGGGTTGTACGCAGACGTGCGGACTTGGTGTTGTTGTGTGTCAGTGCTTCACATTGCCACCTAGCCGCCGAGTGCCTACTACATCGAATATCACGCACTTTTGTGTCACCATAATATGCACGCCCATTTCCCCCTCAAAACGCTCGTAATCGCGGACTAAAAAGTGATAACGCAACACTATTTTTGTGTTTTCTTTTCAGATAATTTCCGTGTAAACGTAGCCTTAAAGTCGCAATAAACTTTAAATGAAAAACTAACATTTGTTTTGGAATACTGAGGTATTTTTTTAATATTGACTTATCTGTGAGCTTCATTATTTTTAAAAAATTAATGTGCCCTCATAATCTTTAAGCTGTTTTTTTGTGGTTGCTGTGATACTTCTGCTTTGTTTATCAGTTGTTGTACGATGCACCGGTTGATTGTTTTGATACTTGTCCCGGCTGTTCTCCACTGTGATTGGATGGCCATGTGAGAACTTACATTGGCAAGCTGAGCTTTTTACCCAAAGTGAATATTTTTTGCTGCACAAGGAGAAAACGCAGAGCGCTGGCTCTCAGCATGAAAAAAATGGCTACAGTAGCTGCTGACTTTTTTGAAAAACAATTAAAGAGCTTCCATTGAAAACAGTTGAAAACATGGTGTGCATGCCCCCTTAGGGTACCCCCCCTTAGGGTACCACCCCAGCAACAGAATATGTATCATTTTAAACAGAAAATGTACCATTTTTTCTCACAGTTTACCTTTATCAGTGTGAATAATTGAAATAAAGTGAATGATTGAACTGATATTGAATGCGCTGTAAGTCGAGTTGAATTGAAGCATCTTTCAAATGCATAGGCCTATATGCAAATGTGTAATGTAGATGGACCCCAAATAAATGTTATTAGAGTCAAATATCTATTTTTTTCTAATCTGCACGATTTGTAATTGCTGCTCTGTGTTGCTCTATGGGGGTCGGTGTCACTTCCAGTGCAACAAACAAAAATGCTTTTGAACAAACCCTTCATTATCTTCTGCTGTGACTCTGGTCATATGTTTTCAAACAGAAAGCCTTGGGGTAAATTTCTGGGTTCAAGTGAACTTCATCCAGCAGCTTGATAAAGCAGCATGCTGCAGTCATTCTGAGGGTAATGAAACTGTTACGTAAGGCAAGTGTAAATCGTCCTCTCGCAATCTAGAAAGCACCTACAATGACTAACAGCTCTGGAGTGCTTGAGAGCTTTAAAGATTCACAAATAAAAGACATAAAGTCGGCGCTATAACGACAATAGACATCAAAGAAGAACTCCATCACCATCAAGCTTAAAATAAAACAAAAAGCAGCTTTAAAGTGGTTTATGTGTCCTGCATGTGAACCCAAAGGATGACTTTAAGTTGTTCAGTTGATAAAAATCATGAAATCCAGCCAAGCTCTTCTTGTTTAACACGTACTTACATATTGACGCTTGGCTTTTTTATGCATAAGGTACCACTTTAGCATCATCGACATGCAGGGTACACCACTGCTATTAGTTAGTAGCTTTAATATACAATGGGATTCTTATTGACATCTTATTAAATTATATATTGGAGTATAATTTGCCATCATGACATGTGTTTGGGGCAGCCAGCATAATAACTTTATTTCCATTACACTATTTAGACTTTTTTTGCCAAACCTACTCATTTGCTTATTATATATAAAAAAAAAAACAGAATACAGCACAGTAACAATTTCATTAATTTGTAGAAATATTCCTAGTGTTTTGAAGCCAAGTGTGGCAGTTGTTCGAGTGTATCTTTTGAATTAAATATTACAGCATGCATTCGCATAGCAATAAAAACTTAAGGTTCCACTTTGCTATTCATATACAATTTTGCATGGCTTTAAACAACTTTTAACAACATGTTTTTCATAATTTTTTACAATAATATTCATGACAGTGCTATTATTTGCCTGTTATGTTATTGTTAAGAATTGAGTATACTGTAAAAGATGCACAATTATATTATAATAAATATACATATGTTTTTATGTTACTTTAACTTAACAAATTAAGTTAAACAATTTTAACTTGTTTTTTTATATTTTAATGAAAACTTATCACAAGTCAAAGCTTAAAATAGTAGGTTGAATTGACTTGCAAAACTAAGTTGCTTGTTGGTGCTTTAAAATAATATAAAATAATTTCTACTTTTACAGATACAAGATTAAATGCACCTTGCATGTTATCGATATGCAAAACGTACATACCCTTAAGTAAATGATGACACCAGTTATTGTCTCCTACGTAAATCGTTTTTCTTGGACTACAACAAACACGCAAACAAAATTTGGTTGCTAACAGAAGTTAAATTACAGGTTGTGATTTCGAAGCGGGAGTAATTATGATAATGTCGGTCTTGTCTACGTCACCAATCCCAGGAAGTAAACTGTTGCCTAAAATCTGTTGCCTAGAGTCTTTTTGTGATTGTAGGCAACAGTTTACTTCCTGGGATTGGCGACGTAGACAAGACCGACATTATCATAATTCCTCCCGCTTCGAAATCACAACCTGTAATTTAACTTCTGTTAGCAACCAAATCTTTCAAACATAGTAAGGAGCGCACATTTCCTGCTGATGTCAGAGGTATACAGGCCAATCACAACGTACAGAGTAGCTGGCCAGTCAAGGACACAGAGCTTTTTAAATCCGTGCGTTTCAGGAAGAGAATGAAATCTTGAGATACAAAAAAGTACGGTATTTGGAAAATAATGTGTTTTTTTAACCATAAACCATGCAAACACATTGAATCATACCAAATACACAAATTAACGTTGTTTTAGCAATGAACTAGGTACACATTAACTCTTTCCCTACCAGCGTTTAAAAAAAGTTGTCAGCCAGTGCCAGCATTTTTTATGATTTTCAGAAAAGTTGAAAGTCTTCCAGAAATATTTTTCTAAAAATATATAAGCCCCATATCAAATGAAAGAACAGTCCCTCTGCTTTCTAATATACACACACAAAAAAAGAAGTTTCATCCTATCTTCATTTTTTTCTCTTTTTATCACCTCTCAAATATGGTAGATTTCTTGAAAAATACAAAATTTTGAGCAAAAATAAAATGAGATAATTGCATTTTTGTAAATAACTTTTGTAAGAGATCAGATTCAGAGCGATGATCAAAACATACACAGAGTTTTAACTGTTTTTAAATTGCCATTAAAACTCGTCAGAGAAGCGTTATTGGCAGGGAAGCATTTTCTCTTAATTGATGATATAACTCGTTAATTGACGAGATAACTCGTCAAAGGCAGGAAAAGAGTTAATTGAACACATAAGGGAAACAACTGTAAGCAGCAACTTTAATACTGCCGAAAATAGTTTTGACTTGTGATTAATTGAAATAACTAATAAAAACTAATAGAAATTGCTTAACTTAACAAATAAAGTTAAAGGTGCCATATCCTAGGCATAGATGAATAATAAGAGTTCTGTACATAGTAATTATATATCGTGAGCCTCAAACGTGTTTGTTTCCTCATTTTTATGTAAACCTTGTGCATGCAAAAGACCGCTGGAAAAGAGGCCAATCTTAACATAACACCAACTGTGACGTTACAGTCGAGATGTACGCCCCAACATTAAATTGCACATTAAATTGAGTACAAAGTTGTTAAAATGTTTGCTAATGTGAGCTACTGACATGAGCCTCAAAGCAGAGCAATCAGAGCAGAGCTCAACATTATTATTCATGACCCTACCAAATAGGGCAAAAATAGACCATTTCATTCAAAGGACATACTGTATGTAAAAATGTTTCTGTATAATTTTTGAACTTAACAAAGTTACATACCTTCTAAATAAATATAAAAAAACAACAATTTAACATATTATTTAAATGCATTCTTTGGCACCTTTAAAGTAACATAAAACTATATTTAATATATTTTTTACAGTGCACCCAGTGCATTCAAAAGTGATGTAGAGGGGTCCTGACCGAATGTTAGTATGTAGGAGAGTTGCTAGTCAACACATTGTCTTCTCTTTGTTTAAATCTATTTTTTATATAAATTGGTGGATTCATCTAAAAACTTATCTGAATTATTCATTTATGAATTCATTCATGACCTGTCAAGGTCTCAAACTATTCAAGTCTCTGACTTTTTATGGAGCTTTCATGGATTTTGTGTGCAATCAATTTTAACACTTGACAACCCCAACCTTCATTTACTTTTTTTATATCTTCCAAAAACGTACCTTTTGTGTTGCACAAAGAAAAGTCAAATACATTTTGAATGACATAAGACCTGTTTACTGCTGTGTATTTTGGGGTAAGCTGGTGAACTGAACCAGAGTTATTAAAGACCACGGTTACTGTGCATCAAATAGCTGAATCACAATTAGCACAAGACACCATCTAGTGATAAGATAAGCATCTGTTTGCCAAGGGGTGTAACTGCACAGCCCTGCTGAAAGATAGCCAGTTCTGGAGAAAAGATGCACAAAAGATACAGCCAGAGGGTTCGTCTTTGCTTTTTGCAGTTTACATGCGCATTATGGGAAACAATAAATTCTCAGAAAAAGCATGTACATATACCAAAAGGAGGGTTTATGTGATTCCAGCCATCAAGTGTTTGAAATTATAATGAAGTCAAGCTTCAGGCAGAGCGTGGACTTCAAAGGGGTTTGATGTCAGTAATGTAGTTACTTTCCAAGTAGGGTGCGTCAGCACGTCTTGATGCTTAAAAGCGTAACTGCAGGCAAGCCTACCGCAGGGACGTAAAAAGCTGCCTTTCTGTGATTTTTACCTTGCTTTGTGAAGCCAAATGGACGGAAACAAAAGACATTATAGCTGTCGACTGCAACGTTTTCTTAAGAATCCTGTGTCCACGCTGTCGAATAGATGCCCAGATTTCAGGCTATTAAAACCGCACCTGAAATCCAGAAGAGATCTAACTCAGATAAACTCGGAAATCGACACAGACTCGGAGTCAAGCAGAACATAGCGACTTTAAAAGATCAAGGTCCTCTTACATGCGGTGCTTTTTAGCCTCAGTTTACAGCAGGTCTTTAGAATAAATCCCCACTCTTTCCAAGGTTCTCGACCCCAGCGATTTGAAGCGTCTCTCAAACTCCTTTATCTGATTTCAGTTTGAAAAGTTTTCAGCCAACCATTCTGATATTAAGTTATTAAGGTGTTCTTTCCATTTTTTTGAATCCTAGGGTACATTTACCTCAATCTGTGGCACACAATGAATGCCGCTCTGACAGGCCAGACCTGTTGAAAAGCGGGAGTTCGGCAGCAGGGGCTTTTTTGAATAATATCATAATTACACCTCTTATAATCATTCAGGAACAGTCGTTCTGTTCGTTGTAGTGCACCTGGTGTCCGTATGACACGTGTGCCGAATACCTGTTGGGTATTTGACACTTATCAAAGTGCCGGTTGGAATGCAACTTCAACTTTTTCAATACTTCCAATAAGATATTCATTTGAAAATACTCAGTTTTGTCATGTAATACATGTTGTTTACACATTAAGGCTTTCTAAGCAGTGGTTCTCAAACTGGGGGGGGGGCGCGAAATGATGCCAGGGGGACCCCAGTTTTATGATATTTTATAAAAGACATTAATTTATAAGGAATTCTGTGTAATTCAACCTAAAAAAATAAGACTACTAACCAACAGCACTACTGTTTAATTTAATATTTTTTGTTGAATTAAAATGTTATGTTTTAGAATAAATTTGTCATAAATTTTCTCTGTGTGGGGGGGAGGGGCGCGAAAAAGGAATGCACCGTACATGCTGAAAAAGTTTGAGTTTTCTACAGTACTAGAAAAAGGTACAAAGATGTTACTTGTACGGCACCCTTTTTAAAGCTCCTAATATACCATTTAGGTACAGATTTAAGTAAATTTGGTAACAGTTTGTATTTTTTTGATACTTTTAGTTACAAAGGTGTACTTTCTGAAACTCCACTTTGTTTCCAGAAAAGTCCCATAAAATTGCCATAGTGCCAGTGTGAATGCAAACACATCCCGTAATTGTTTCTGGGATCGTTCAAGTAAAGGGGATGTTGTTATATTGCCGTAACATTTACGAAACGCGTCCTGTGTGAACAAAAGGTAAAAACAATGCCGCAAGGGGGGGGGGTTGCATTGAAGACGTGTGTGTCATCGCAACAAGAAGTTATTGTTCAGCTCTTAACGTCTAAAAACTGGAATGAAGCACAGATCGGGGACCTCGTCACTATTTGCCCTGAAACTGAGATTGTTTATCGAAAATGGCACGTCACGCGCACTTTTATAATCAAACGAGAAACAAGATTCTTGCTTATGTACTATAAAAAAATGCAGCATGAAGTTTAAACAACTTGGTTTTGCAAGTCAATTTAACCTAGTATATAAAGGGGGCATGCACACCAAAGCTTTTAAGCCCGCGTCTGGCGTATGTTTTCAAGTGTTTCCAATGGAAGCCCAGCATTTTATAAAACCCAGTAGCAAGCGTTTTTTTCGCGCTGAAAGCCGTCTCTCTGCGTTTTTTCCACACTCAGGGCTGAGCGCCGAGAGTTGAAAAATATTCAACTTTGGGTGAAAAGCTCAGCTTATCAATGTCAGTTCTCACATGGCCATCCAATCACAGTGGAGGAGCGGCGGGACAAATATCACAACAACCAACTTGTGTTTAAAAGCTTTGGTGTGCACACCCCCTAAGTTTTTACATGTAATAAGTTGACATAACTTATAAAAACAAGTAGAAATTGTTTAACTTAATTTGTTAAGTTAAAGTAACAGAAAAAATAGGCTGATTCAACAAAATAGCTTTTTTACAGTGTGGTTTTCCGAGAGAGAAAGATTTATTTTGCTACGCAGATTAAAAGCCAACTTAAGGCGCTGAGAAAAAATATACTAAGTGCACAATTATACATCACATATGTCATGTGTCTTTTCAGGATTATTACAGGATGTGTAATGTGTGTAAATGCATACACATTCGAAAAATCATTTGCAGTGTGAATGAACCACAATAAGATAATACCTGAACAAATCCCAGAGACAATTTTCGTGTCTTTTCCATAATCTGTGTGGGTAACACTTTATTTCGATAGTCCACTTTAGACATTTTACTAATTATAAGTAACTTTGCAACTACTTATCAACTACTTATCAACTACCAATCTTTAGATAATTAGTAAACTGTCTGCTTAATATCTACTAACACTTGATTGCGATGATATCTCAACAGACATTCAACTGTCTAGAAGTATCTTTGCATGTGCATGTCAACTTATTCCACTAACCCAAACCTCTTCCCTAACCCTAACCCTTACAGTCTACTAATACTCTAATGACAGTTAGTTGACGTATAGTTGCAAATTATTGAAAGTTAGTTGATATGTAGTTGCAAAGTTATTTATAGTTAGTAGAATGTCTAAAGTGGACTATCAAAATAAAGTGTAACCTCTGTGGGTGTAAAAGGCTTGAAAGTGACAGCTTTTGTACATTTTTTCTAAGAGTGTAGAGTATCAGAATTATCCCAGCGATCACAGTACTCATACCGATGATATGATTGTTTGTTTTTATTTAAACATGTTTTTACAAAGCTATTCCCTAAAAATTATTATTATGCCTATGCACGTTTAGTTTGTTAATAGGGTTAGAGGATTGCAATGGGCTTTCAAAATTTACCCACTTTCATAATTGGGTATAAAAGTACATATGCTTTGATTCTTAAGAAGCAAGCTCCCGGCACACCGGGAAGCTAAAATTGGGATTTTTATCTAAGAAGAGCCTACTGACACTGTTTAAAGTTTCATAAACGAAACATCACTGCAATCTTTTTTAACCTACTTTAAAGAAGCTCAAATGTCGGTTTATACGGATAATAAAATGTTTTTACATTACCAAAGCATTTATAACATATATGTTTACATACAGGATGTTGTAACATTTGCAAGCATATATGTGACCCTGCCTGTGGCTAAAGTCTCAAAATGTTATTCTTAAATAACTTAAATAAGTTGGATTTTAGCTATGCAATTTAATTATGATTTCAATTTTTGATATGACCTTACTAAGTTAATATTAAATATATCAAGGTTATATTTTCACAGAATGTTCTTTATTATGTAGGATGATTTTATGTAAACAGTAAATAAAAAAGACTTGAGCTGGGTTTTGCAGGGACAAGCACACATGTCGCCATTGTAAGTCTGAACGTAATTTGTGAAGCAGAAGTATTAATGAATACTTGCGTGTAGCCCACGGCGAAAAGGCTGCGGTGTCAGTCCTACGCAAACGTATAAATCCCCCTTTACATGGGATTTAACTGTTTAAGTTCATGCTAGGCCATAGTCCAACATTAACACACTGCAAAGCAAATTAAAGCTTTTTATCTACAGTATACTTTAAATTTAGTACATCAATTCTTTTGTTTTCAGAATCCATTTCACTCCACTTTCCCAAAAGCGTATTACAACCACATCCACAAGGTTCTCTAAGTGTTATATTATTTCAGAATAATCTGCAGCATATTTTCATACTCCTCTAGTTTACATACAGAGATGTGCCTGAGGGAAATTAGTTTCCATAGCCATGAGGAACAAGCAGGGCTTATTAGAATTACAAGTCTTTTTAATATGAGCATTACATTACGCAGCGTTATCAGACCTCTTGATGAGAATGTTTACCGAAATACAACAGTGAACTTTACTCTTCCTCCAGATAAGATTTTACTCTGAATCCAACTTTTAAATGTCACCTACATGAAGACACGGCTTAATCATTTTCCTGTCCCTCAAAACACAATGCACAGCTTATTGGGGAATCATCATTCCGTCTCGATACAGCATTGGCGATGCTCCGACAAATTGCATTAGCTCGTGACTCCATCACGTCACAATATTCAGCTTCCCAAGATGATGATGATATGTAATCGGAGGGCAGGGTAATTAAAACGCGTCCGTTGTATCTTTTCTGAGCTTTATTGAATGAGGAAGGTCAATATTAAAGTTAATTTTCCTGCTACTGAATGCAGGATGCAATCTGATGAACAAAGGGGCCGACTGAGCTGGGTGGCTCTGTAAGGACGTGCTAAACGCTTACCCGGAGCTCATTTTTAATTATGCGGTTAAAAGTTAGAAAGATGATGAGCATATAGAAACGTACGAGGGTGCTAGCGTCGGCAGGACGTAATTGTCTCAAACACATTTGCATTACCTACACTTTGCTGCTCACCACCTTTAATTAGAGGAGTCTCTCGGGTCTCCCTGTCCCAGTTTGATCGATCCTTCGTCTTTTGCCGAGTCCCCTCTGTGGCTTTCCTTGCCTTATCATTGGCATGATGTCAATCTAGGACGTTTATTTAAAGGGATAGCTCACCCAGTATTAAAACACTTAAATTATTTATTTACTTTAATGTCATTCCGTAACCTGTATGACTTTCTTTCTTTTACCAAACACTAAGTACATTATTTTAAACAACATTGGTAACCGAATAACACTGGCCCCCAATGACTTCCCATTGACCACCAATAAACTGTAAGGACACCGAGACCACAGAGATTTGTGTTTTTATACAGAAGAAAGAGTCATATACACATTTTGAAATACAGAAATTGGCGTTTGGGGTGCATTATCCTTTTAATATCCCTTTCTGCTCAGTTACTAGGATTTTCATGCAGAACCATTTCTAGGGTTTACAAAGAATGGTGTGAAAAGGGAAAAACATCCAGTATGCGGCAGTCCTGTGGGTGAAAATGCCTTGTTGGGTGAAAATGCCTTGTTGGGTGAAAATGCCTTGTTGATGCTAGAGGTCAGAGGAGAATGGGCCGACTGATTCAAGCTGATAGAAGAGCAACTTTGACTGAAATAACCACTCGTTACAACCGAGGTATGCAGCAAAGCATTTGTGAAGCCACAACACGCACAACCTTGAGGCGGATGGGATACAACAGCAGAAGACCCCCTGGGTACCACTCATCTCCACTACAAATAGGAAAAAGAGGCTACAATTTGCACAAGCTCACCAAAATTGGACAGTTGAAGACTGGAAAAATGTTGCCTGGTCTGATGAGTCTCGATTTCTGTTGAGAAATTCAGATGGTAGAGTCAGAATTTGGCGTAAACAGAATGAGAAATGGATCCATCATGCCTTGTTACCACTGTGCAGGCTGGTGGTGGTGGTGTAATGGTGTGGGGGATGTATTCTTGGCACACTTTTCGCCCCTTAGTGCCAATTGGGCAACGTTTAAATGCCACGGCCTACCTGAGCATTGTTTCTGACCATGTCCATCCCTTTATGACCCCCATGTACGCATCCTCTGATAGCTACTTTCAGCAGGATAATGCACCGTCACAAAGCTCGAATCTTTTATAAATTTGTTTCTTGAACATGACAATGACTTCACTGTACTAAAATGGCCCCCACAGTCACCAGATCTCAACCCAATAGAGCATCTTTGGGATGTGATGGAACGGGAGCTTTGTGCCCTGGATGTGCATCCCACAAATCTCCATCAACTGCAAGATGCTATCCTTTGCTTTCAGCACCTTGTTGAATCAATGCCACATAGAATTAAGGTAGTTCTGAAGGCGAAGGGGTGTCCAACATAGTATTAGTATGGTGTTCCTAATAATCCTTTAGGTGAGTGTATTATAGGATGTCCAAAATGGCGCACTGTTTTTGTGTGTGTACCTTTAAATGCAAACGAGCTACAGCTCCTCACTCACTTAACAAAACAGTGAGCGCTTTTAGTTAAAACAGATCTGATTCCTGTGAATACAGTCTGAGACAATAGTATCTCACTATTGAGATACAACTCACTGAGTGTGGAAAATATGGTAATGCAGGACTGTCAGTTAGTGGCAGTGGGTGGAGCTTTATTAGTGTGACATCACATTTGTAAAAGAATCATAATGGCATGTCTAAGAATCCTACCATAGTTTCCGTGCTCAGTTGTTGTACACTGTCCACCAAATCTCAATATTGAGATACTATTGTCTCAGACTGTATTCACAAGAATATAAACTAAAAGGGCACACTGTGAGTGGATTTTTTTTGACACACTGCCAATACACATTAATGTCTAAACATCTTGTAAAAGTGAATTTTGCATAATAGGTTCCCTTTATCGCTGAAGTGTTCGATTGCGATGTCACCAAACTAATAATGATTAGTTGTCAGCTGATGTAGAGTAAAACATTACATGTCAGCTTTAAGTGGGTACAGTCTATTAGCTATTGGTCTTTAAGATGATAGATGTGTTTGTATGTTTATAGTCAATAAGATGATGGATGTGTTTACCTGTAAAGATATACTGTAAGTAGAGGTGGTCATTACATGTTACATGTAAAGGTGTGAATGATCAGGTTTTTTCATAGAGGAGAAGACCATATACATTAGAGAAACCAATCAGCAATTGTCACATTCCTGAATGTCTCATACATACCCATGTCCTTTTGTGCTTCATTCCAAATAGACAGAGGTGTTACCTAGCAACTGTGCTGTAACTGAAAAGGGCTGCATTTTATGGTTCTGAGAATTGCTTTAATTGTTAGTATTGGGAAAGTTCAACCAATCAGTAAAGGTAGCACAAGGATAACTTATTCTACCGAGTCACTATAGAGATAAAAAACGCAGAATAAGAGATGTACAATAAAAGGTTTAGTAAGGCAAAATGGGACCACTGACAGGCAAGGTTATATTTTATGACGATTTTAGCATTATTCAGAGCCTTAAGTTACAGCTAAGCTAAACTAAATCTTTATATTGTATTGGTAATGATTGTTTATTCTGTATTTATTTTTATTTCAAGGTAATAGGTTTTTTAAGGATTTTAAAATTCTTGGAAGTTAAAACTTCTTTCTAAATCTTGATACAAACTATTTTGAAATGCCAGCGTTTCCATTAACCAATGTTATGTGACCAAAACATAACTTTTCCTCTCATTATTCATTCATTCCAAAGGTCAGAGCAACGGGTGTTGGTAGGTTTACGTATATCGCCAACACCCATTATTTTAAATTGAAGGAGATGCAGGCATGTTATAAAAGCATTAATAGCAAGGAAAGCCCACTTGGTAGTGGCCACATATTTCTGGGAGGTTGCAGTATGTGATTTATGCATCTTTACAGAATGATTATGGGATCTTTATGGTGAATGTGAATTCACCAAGTAGGATGTGATAAAAATTTTAAGGTATAAGATTGTGGTGTATGTTAGATTTAGGTTTAGGACTGTTAACGGGCTTTTAAAAAATTCACAAGTATTGGATTGGCCGACCCCTAGTTACTTATAGTAGGGGAGAATCGTGGCAAATGTAATGTGGGACGAAAGTAACAAAGCAATTTTTTCCGAGCCCTGATAACATTTGTATCCCAAACTATGACAGCATCTTTAGCACACAAACCCTTGACAGACCTGACAAATATCGTGTTATTTACTAGGGATGTACCGATATGATTTTTTTTTTTTTTTTTTTTTGGGGGGGGGGGGGGGGGGGGGCTATACCGATACCGATTTAAACAGACAACTTCTGGCCGATACCGATATTAAACACTTGTATACAATACTATACAGTTGGTCTATTAGCTAGTTTATTTCTGCATCAAATAATTTTTACTGAACATGGATTAGATCCAATTAACATTCAACTGACCAACATAAGAGAAGCACAAATTAAGCTAAAACAAATATAAGAAGACAGCATGACAACCTTCAAAGGTGGTTTTTGCTATTAAGCATTTATTTTATTAACAACATTAACTCATTTTTTCACATATAATGGATTTCTTTATGCAGTTAATTAATAAACAATCGGTATCGGCCTTTCTCGTGCTATTGCCGATATGCAGATGGTTTCAAATTCATCAAAAATCGGCCAATACATCGGTGCATCACTATTATGTACTCACCATTTTCCGCATTAAGATCCAGAAAGGTGCTTTCAACCATGAAAAGTAAATTCCTAAAGCGGTATTTTTTTCTTATAACACGTTGTGTTTCTCGTTTCATGTGTTACAATACTGATCAATCTACAGATTATTTAGTGCTCTAACACATCTGAAGTTCTCAGAGTTTTTCAAAATAAAAGTAAATTGGGTTTAAATGTCAGGAGTTCCTGTCGGGACGAAAGTAACCCTTGTTACGTTTGTCCCGCTGCTAATACTATTGTATATGTTGAAAATCTATATTATTTTAATTTGATTTATTTAATTTTTATAGTGTTTAAACTGTTGAAAAAATATTTGATATTCTCAGATATTATAAGATATATAATATCTTATATTCTCAACAATTTCAGTTTGTACTTTGTACTGTTGGTTGCTTTTGAAACATTTGATAAAACTGAAATTTAAAATGAAAATGTAATTGTAACAAAATATGTTTGCAGTTACATATTAACAAGGTCATAGTCATGTATATTTAATGAAAGCATGTGTAACACAAAAATCAATCTTGTTTTGTTGTGTTACTTTTGTCCCTGCAGGTGAGGTCTAAAGTAACAATTCACTACTTATGTTTAAAGTGAAATTATACTGAAGTCGTTTTACATTTTTACAAAATTTCACCTTGTATTGATAGACCACACTTGTGAGTTATTGACCACAGCAAAAATATATCTCTGTCTATAACATTATCTTTTAAAATTGAGTTTTTCTGATTGTACTTTCGCCCCCGCTCTTACTGTTTTAACTGAATTGTGTGAATGCACATGTGTCCTTTAACAATTTAACCCAGTGTTTTTTTTTTTTTTTTTTTTTTTTTTAATCCACTGAACCCCACTGAATCTGAAAGCCCTTTACAAAGACAGTATAACATGACCTGTTAAATCAAATAACCTTTCCCTCTCCCGTCCATGCTGTTGATGTCATGCTTAATTGATATTTTAATCATCTTAGAAGGTGACTGCATTCCCAACCATTAGTTCCAGCCTTATTGATGCGGTGTTGCTAAAACACATGCTTGATGTGATATTTGACATTGCATTTAATCGGTTTGATCTTCGAGCGGCTCAGAGATTTTACAGTTTGATTATGGATGCCATATTTGCTAAACTTGCTATTAAAATCACAAGTATTATACTAGACTACCAAAATGTATATTTATAGCCAGAGCAACCATTTTGAAACATAAAAAGACCATTTTACTTTTGTGCTGCATTATACAGTAGGTCTTCATATTAGCATTTTAGATCATCTGGATACGCACCAGTGTTGTGTCTCTAACTGTTGGCCTGGTTCATGTAAGTATTCTCCTGATTAGAGATTCAACTCAGGTTAATGAGGAATCTAAGCTGTTTATGCTGTAGTGTGCGTGATTAAATTCAAGTGGGGTGCCATAACGATTTTTGCCCTCTTTCAAGTGTGTATTCCTGCCATGATAGAGATAAGCACCAAGAGAGAGATCATTATTAGATCTAACTCGCTGTTATTGCAGAGCATATTTCGTGATCAATTCCTTGCATTCATTAGAAATGGCGCAGATAAACATTTCAGTAGAGATAAACATTCGTTTAATGCTTGTTAAAACAGTCTAGTGGTGTAAAATGTTTGTTAAAGTAACCCTTGTGTGTGGGTGTCACTAGCTACTGTATTTTTTCAACCAAAGTTGCGTATTAAGCACATTATTGGAATATCGCATTAAACATTTGCGAAAACAAAACTGTGTTTCTAATCAGTGAGCTGAAGAGAGCAAAATCGTCACTTCCTAAAAAAACCTGGCACTTAATATCAGTAAGAAAAAAAATAAAGCCATTTTTATTTATAATTAATTCAGAGCGTGCAGACGAAACACTATACACCTGTTATTTGCTTTCGGATGTGGATTCCTGCTGTTTGAGTTGACAGTCAAGTAAGGCTCGTCATGTCACAATATGTGTTTTGTGCGTTGTGTGTGGCTCATCATGTCAAAATATGTGTTCGGTGTGTTGTGTGTGGCTCATCATGTCAAAATATCTGTTCGGAGTGTCGTGTGTGGCTCGTCATGTCGCAATATGTGTTTGTTGTGTCGTGTCTGGCTCATCAAGTTAAATATCTGTTTGGAGTGTCGTGTGTGGCTCGTCATGTCACAATATGTGTTTGGTTCGTCGTGTGTGTGGCTCGTCATGTCCAAATATGTGTTTGGTGCGTCATGTGTGTGGCTCGTTATGTCAAAATATGTGTTTGCTGTGTCATGTGTGTGGCTCGTCATGTCAAAATATGTGTTTGGTGCGTCATGTGTGTGGCTCGTCATGTCCAAATATGTGTTTGGTGTGTCATGTGTGTGGCTCGTTATGTCAAAATATGTGTTTGCTGTGTCATGTGTGTGGCTCGTCATGTCCAAATATGTATTTGGTGCGTCATGTGTGTGGCTCGTTATGTCAAAATATGTGTTTGGTGCGTCATGTGTGTGGCTCGTCATGTCAAAATATGTGTTTGGTGTGTCATGTGTGTGGCTCGTCATGTCAAAATATGTGTTTGGTGTGTCATGTGTGTGGCTCGTCATGTCCAAATATGTATTTGGTGCGTCATGTGTGTGGCTCGTTATGTCAAAATATGTGTTTGGTGCGTCATGTGTGTGGCTCGTCATGTCAAAATATGTATTTGGTGCGTCATGTGTGTGGCTCGTTATGTCAAAATATGTGTTTGGTGCGTCATGTGTGTGGCTCGTCATGTCAAAATATGTGTTTGGTGTGTCATGTGTGTGGCTCGTCATGTCCAAATATGTATTTGGTGCGTCATGTGTGTGGCTCGTTATGTCAAAATATGTGTTTGGTGCGTCATGTGTGTGGCTCGTCATGTCAAAATATGTGTTTGGTGCGTCATGTGTGTGGCTCGTCATGTCAAAATATGTGTTTGGTGTGTCATGTGTGTGGCTCGTCATGTCAAAATATGTGTTTGGTGCGTCATGTGTGTGGCTCGTCATGTCAAAATATGTGTTTGTTGTGTCGTGTGTGGTTCATCAAGCAAAAATATCTGTTCAGAGTGTCGTGTGTGGCTCGTCATGTCACAATATGTGTTTTGTGCGTTGTGTGTGGCTCATCATGTCAAAATATGTGTGCGGAGTGTTGTGTGTGTGCCTACTCATGTCAAAATATGTGTTTGGTGCGTCGTGTGTGTGGCTCGTCATTTCAAAATATGTGTTCAGTGCGTCATGTGTTTGGCTGGTCATGTCAAAATATGTGTTTGCTGTGTCATGTGTGTGGCTCGTCATGTCCAAATATGTGTTTGGTGCGTCATGTGTGTGGCTCGTTATGTCAAAATATGTGTTTGGTGCGTCATGTGTGTGGCTCGACATGTAAAAATATGTGTTTGGTGCGTCATGTGTGTGGCTCGTCATGTCAAAATATGTGTTTGGTGCGTCATGTGTGTGGCTCGTCATGTCAAAATATGTGTTTGTTGTGTCGTGTGTGGTTCATCAAGCAAAAATATCTGTTCAGAGTGTCGTGTGTGGCTCGTCATGTCACAATATGTGTTTTGTGCGTTGTGTGTGGCTCATCATGTCAAAATATGTGTGCGGAGTGTTGTGTGTGTGCCTACTCATGTCAAAATATGTGTTTGGTGCGTCGTGTGTGTGGCTCGTCATTTCAAAATATGTGTTCAGTGCGTCATGTGTTTGGCTGGTCATGTCAAAATATGTGTTTGCTGTGTCATGTGTGTGGCTCGTCATGTCCAAATATGTGTTTGGTGCGTCATGTGTGTGGCTCGTTATGTCAAAATATGTGTTTGGTGCGTCATGTGTGTGGCTCGACATGTAAAAATATGTGTTTGGTGCGTCATGTGTGTGGCTCGTCATGTCAAAATATGTGTTTGGTGCGTCATGTGTGTGGCTCGTCATGTCAAAATATGTGTTTGGTGTGTCATGTGTGTGGCTCGTCATGTCAAAATATGTGTTTGGTGCGTCATGTGTGTGGCTCGTCATGTCAAAATATGTGTTTGTTGTGTCGTGTGTGGTTCATCAAGTAAAAATATCTGTTCAGAGTGTCGTGTGTGGCTCGTCATGTCACAATATGTGTTTTGTGCGTTGTGTGTGGCTCATCATGTCAAAATATGTGTTCGGTGTGTTGTTTGTGGCTCATCATGTCAAAATATGTGTGCGGAGTGTTGTGTGTGTGCCTACTCATGTCAAAATATGTGTTTGGTGCGTCGTGTGTGTGGCTCGTCATTTCAAAATATGTGTTCAGTGCGTCATGTGTTTGGCTGGTCATGTCAAAATATGTTTGGTGCATCATGTGTGTGGCTCGTCATGTAAAAAATATGTGTTTGGTGCGTTGTGTCTGGCTTATCATGTCAACATATGTGTTTGGTGCGTTGTGTGTGGCTCATCATGTCAAAATATGTGATCAGTGCGTCATGTGTGTGGCTCGTCATGTCAAAATATGTGTTCAGTGCGTCATGTGTGTGGCTCGTCATGTCAAAAAATGTGTTCGGTGTGGCTCCTCATGTCAAAATATGTGTTCAGTGCGTCATGTGTGTGGCTCGTCATGTCAAAATATGTGTTAGTTGCGTCATGTGTTTGGCTCGTCATATCAAAATATGTGTTCGGTGTGGTTCCTCATGTCAAAATATGTGTTCGGTGCATCATGTGTGTGGCTCGTAATGTCAATTTATGTGTTTCGGTGTGTCGTGTGTGTTGCTCGTCATGTCAAAATATGTGTTCAGTGCGTCATGTGTTTGGCTGGTCATGTCAAAATATGTTTGGTGCCTCATGTGTGTGGCTCGTTATGTCAAAATGTGTTCGGTGCATCATGTGTGTAACTGGTGCGTTGTGTGTGGCTCATCATGTCAAAATATGTGTTTGGTGCGTCATGTGTGTGGCTGGTGGGTTGTGTGCGGCTCATCATGTCAAAATATGTGTTTGGTGCGTCGTGTGTGTGGCTCATCATGTCAAAATATGTGTTCAGTGCGTCATGTGTTTGGCTGGTCATGTCAAAATATGTTTGGTGCATCATGTGTGTGGCTCATCATGTAAAAATATGTGTTTGGTGCGTTGTGTCTGGCTCATCATGTCAACATATGTGTTTGGTGCGTTGTGTGTGGCTCATCATGTCAAAATATGTGATCAGTGCGTCATGTGTGTGGCTCGTCATGTCAAAATATGTGTTCAGTGCGTCATGTGTGTGGCTCGTCATGTCAAAATATGTGTTCGGTGTGGCTCCTCATGTCAAAATATGTGTTCGGTGCATCATGTGTGTGGCTCGTCATGTCAAAATATGTTTTCGGTGCATCTTGTGTGTGACTTGTCATATCAAAATATGTGTTCGGTGTGGCTCTTCATGTCAAAATATGTGTTTGGTGCATTTGTGTGGCTCGTTATGTCAAAATATGTGTTCGGTGCATCAGTGACTCGTCATGTCAAAATATGTGTTTCGGTGCATTGTGTGTGGCTTGTCATGTCAAAATATGTGTTTCAGTGCATCATGTGTGTGGCTTGTCATGTCAAAAAATGCGTTCGTGTGACATATGTTTGGCTATGTTTTGGCACCGAACATGTATTTTGACATGACGAGCTAAACACCCGACACACCGAACACATTTCGATGTGTGTCTTGTTGCGTCATGTGAGTGCATCATGTGTCATGTCAAAAAAACGTGGCTGCTGCACACACGTTGAATGGGTTCATGATTAACAAGATGCTTACATTTACAAAATATTAACAAGACACTCACTAAACACTTAACACTCTGATTACACATGAGATTAATCGATTATCTGCCAAACGCTACCATCTCTTTATCATAAACCCCTCAGAAGCGCCTGCAGAAGGCACAAATTTTGAAATGACATGTGATGCACACACATAACGGGCTAAATATATGTGTTGACAAGCTTTGCATCGTGCACCCTCGAAAAAGTCACCGGCCACCACTACATCAAAAAAATGCTGGTTTATTTTCAACCCATCATTGGGTCAAAAAGGGACAAGCTCAGCACACTGGGTTGTAATTTAACCCATGTTGGGTTGTTTTAACATTTTCTGTGTTAATTGCTGGGCTTGTCCCTTTTTGACCCAACGCTGGGTTGAAAATAACCCAGCATTTTTTAATGTGTGCACTCTGAAGCAAAACGCTTCTTTTCCTTGTTACTTATCCCCTTGTGGGGGAGGCATAGAAAAGGCTCCATTCCCAGAATATGTTTTACCTCGTCTTCACACACGTCTTTGAATTACCGTTCTCACCATGTTGCTTTATCAGCAACAAGTAACGCAGCAGACTGGGGATGAAGCTTATTTCAGATGTCACAGTCAAAACGCAGCCCTGAGAGTAAACAACATCAGCCGGAGCTGACAAACAGAAGATACGGGAGGGGGGATCTAGCCTACCGAAATGTGTTTCTTATGTGTCAAAATGAGATTTCAGAAGTTCCATCAGCTCATCGTCGGTTTTTTTTTTATCACCGATTGTTAGCAGAGGAATCGCCGTCGGAGGCCGCACATGAAAGAAGACTTTCTTGCTTTACCCACAGCCAAAATGTTTACGCTCTTGCGGCTGTTATGTGTCGTACTGGGTGGATGGATGAGCTTAGTCAAACGAAAAGATCAAAATAGCTTAGACACTGCAGTTGTTTCAACATTAAAAACTAATTTTTAAACCCTTGTTGTACATATTTTAAATAGATGACAAAAGATTTTGCAAAGCACTCAAATTTGATTTTCTTGCATCTATTACATTACAACATGGATTTGGCAGATGCTTCTGTCCAACGTGACTTACAATGCATTCAAGCTACATTTTATCAGTATATGCTTCAGTCTATAAATAATATAGATTCTATCAGTTATTAAATAGAGTCATAGTTACGGACATCTATTCTATGGTCATTCCGCAAGTAATGATATAATTTCCTAAAGGATGATGTCACTAGGAACTGGATTTCGTTAAATTAATTTTACAAATGCATTACGTTTTCTTTGGTTTTAATATTTTTAAGACATAAAGGACAATATCGAAAGAACACCTTAACTATTTAATAACATTTTCGTTTTAGAGGTTACTGCATATAACATGGCAACCTGGCAACATTCAGTAAAGTAGGAGTAGAATGAAAAGTTGTGAGTTTAATACTTCATGTATGGGTCTTGCCCTATATTAGGATTTAATATCGTTTTAATGTCCCTGTGGCTCAAGTAGTAGAGCGTTTCTTTAGGCGTGCAATGGTTGTGGGATCGACTTCTCATAGAATAGTAATAATATGTATAGCTTGAATGCACTGCAAGTCGCTTTGGATAAAAGCATCTGCCAAATGCATAAACGTAAATGTAATGGACCCATAATTGGCCATTTACTGTAAACACTTTATCATAATTCCTTTTCGAAATCTCATCTTAGACCACCATGCTTCCAGCGGTACTTTGCATCATATTTAATATAAATTTTGCTTCAATCTGGAAGCAACCACAGAGAGCGAGCTTCAAAGAGTGGAGATAATTATTCATGTTATCAGTGCTGAAACAGACGAATCAATCCCCGCCTGAAAGCTTGGACAATTAGCTTCCTTATTCATTTCGTGCGGGTGAGGTCTCTTAAAAAAATCCATGCCATTGTAGATGTCAAGTACCAGCCAATTGAAGACTTGACAAAACATATTATTGCATGAAACCAGTCAGTAAATGGAGAGATAAGGGATTTTTAAATGAAGTGGAAGTGAAGTATTTAATCGCTGTTTTCGATGCAGTTTAAAGATGATTTAATTACTGTGATAAGTCATAAGACCTAAAAAAGAAGAAGAAATTATCAGTATCTAAATCAGGAAATGGGTTAGTGAAGTCCACTTTGAAACCTGTGCCGTGTCATTGCTGCCTCTGTGGGAACATTTTTCAATCTTTTTTTAAACTCACCGAAGACCATTTTCATACTTGTGTGCACAGATATTAATCTCAAGAGGCTGTGTCAAAGTCATTGTACACTGAGGAAACAATTCTTTACTTTGCAGTTTGATGATCGTAAATATAGATATGACCTATTCAGACACTTACTTTTATTCAGCTCTATAGACCCTTTTACAGCCCACGTGATCAAATAGCCTGCGCGCGCATTTTGGCAACGGAAGTGGTGTTGTTTCCCAGCGGTTCTAACTTGTTAGCAACTTAAGTTTATTAAATAGGTTTCCCAGCATCAAAATGTCTGATTGTTGCGTTTTGTTGCTCTACTATAATATACTAATATACGTATAGCCTATACAGTATATCTGGCCGCTTTATATTTGGCCATCTGCTAACGTCTTCTATCCACTCCACTATAGTACACGGATCTGGTAGCTGTGTTGAAAAAGTTGATAAGTCAACTTTTTAAAATAACATCTCTGTCTGTGTTGCTTCACTGCTGATTCTTGCCATACTTCCGCTGCCAAACTGTGCGCGCATACGTTGCCACGTCATCATTGTGTACAGTAAAAGGGTCTATTGCCATTAATGCTTATCAAACCATTAACTTCATTGTGTTTGATTATGAAATATATTAAGAGCTCAGTGATCATTTCTGAGTGTTGATGTGTGCACATTTAAGTTGCTTATGAATTTCTTAATGCAAAACATTACAACACAGTGCATGTTAATTTTTTGCATTATTAATATGCATAAGAACTTCATAACTGTACCTTTGGTAGCAGGAGATTGGACTTTGAGATGTGGCATACGGATTATAGTTGATAAAAAATAGTAGATTTTCTCCAAAGAGAATGAATATGTGGTGCTTTAGTATGTTGCTTTTGTTTTAAATCTTTGCAGGCATAATGACTTTTGTACGTTATGGTATGCTACGGTATATGGTACAGTACGGTATCATGATATGGTATGGGATATGGTGTGGTATAGTTTGGTCTGGAATAGTAAAGGAAGGTATCATGGTATGGTATGGTATGGTATGGTATGGTATGGCGTTGAGTAAGTATTGTCAGAATTAAATTTTGAATGAACTAGTCCTGGCTTATTCTAAACCCTGTCCGGGAAACTGCCCCTTAAGGTATAGCGAAAACAATTTTTATTTTACTTTGTTTTAATTTCTGTTTGAATTATTTTAATGAGTGACAGTAGATCAACGACCTAATACAGTAAATCCAATCTGAAAGGATAGAAATGTCAGTTTGGGGGAGTCACTTGTTACATCCTTGACATTTTAAAGGGGACATATCATGAAAATATGACATTTTCCACGTTTAAGTGCTTAATTGGGTCCCTGGTGCTTCTATCAACCTAGAAAATGTGACAAAGTACAACCGAGTAATTTAGTTTTGGTAAACCATTCTCTGGAAAAATGTGAAAAAATTGGTCATTGAAATGTGGCTCCTCTTTGATGTCAGAAGGGGATAATACCGCCTCTTAATCTGCACTATCCAACCATGGCACAGCCATTTAGTGCTGAGATTAGCTCATTTGCATTTTAAAGGACACACCCAAAATGGCACATTTTTGCTCACAACCTACAAAGTGGCAATTTTAACATGTCATAATAAATTATCTAGATGATATTTTGAGCTAGAAATTCACATACGTACTCTGGGGACACCATCCATTTACTTGACATCTTAAAAATGTATTGTGAAATGTTTTGTTTAAAGGGGCAGTTTCACAGCTTTAGTTATATTAGGACATTTAAGTACACTGTTAGATGTCGCTGTAGATTTAGCAGTACATTACTGTAAAAATCCACAGTACTATACTGTATGTGTACATTACAGTACAGTACTGCAGTTCATAATGCATTCTGGGTAAATTTGTTTGAGCGGGAAAATTTTACAGTATCTTTTGGTCTTGATGTAACCTTGCTGTAGCCATTGCTGTAATGTGCCAGGTGTACTTGCAATAATCAGAGAAAGTGCGCCAGAGTCAAATCACACAGACAGCACAACTCCTGGCTGCAGCTGAAGGAGGACGATTGATTTCTGGCAGTTCGGTAAGTTTGAAATATTTCTGTTTCATGAAAACTTAATTTTTAGTTTAAGAATGTTGTCAATAGTTTGTCACAATATTGTTTTAAACGTGCAATGAGAGAGAAAAACGGTCGCCAACAAAGTTTCAATCTCCCTCAGAAAGTAAGCTAATGTTACACACAGATGTCTACCTCTGCTTTAACTCGCTTTACACCTTTATTAATGAATATAGGGTTGTTTTAACTAAATTATGAGGGTTTTGGTGAGTTTATATTGTGTTGAAAGTGTGGTGACAATGAAACTATTTTTAACGAAATGGACAAAGACAACCCCCCAGCGCGGTTTTGTGGTCCCAGCATAACGGTCGTTTATCTCGGCGTTTCATCCGTTCAGTTAGCGTCAGAGAAAAGTATTAAGTTCGACTGTTTGGCAAGGCTGACTCGTGGTTGTAAACAGTCAGGACCTGACACGCCGTACACAGCATACTGTAGTACCGAACTCCTCCACAGAAGTGAAAACAAGAAACCTCATATTTAACTGGATACATGCATCGAACTCATCGCAGCTTTAACTTCGACCAAATATCATTCAGACCTGGGCTCATCTTAATATCAGATGAACGAAAGGGATTGCCGCGCTTATTGTTGTTGTTATTATATTACGGTAACGTATATCAGCAAAAGCAGAGAATATCTTCTCTAAAGCGTTTTACACGTCCAGTAAGTTGTCCAATACATTTTTATGGCATATTGTTTCCACCACTTCAGATGCATTACACGCTGTATATAAGTTTCCAAAACGCATCAAATCAATGCACGAAAAGAGAATGGGCTCCGCATTTACGTACCTTTGTCTTCTCGTCTCTGTCATCTGATCCTTCATTGCTGGATGTAAAATAGTCCATTATAACATCGTGTAGGAAACTGGCATCACCAGGATTGCTCAGATTTAGGCGATCATGTTTATCTTTAAAGTGAGCAGCTAGCTACTAACGTTAACTTGTTAAAAAACTTTGCGTGAAATAGCGTGTTACACCGCAGCCGGTCCGGGTAAAACATTAAAGGGACAGTCTTTTTACCTTGTCACTATAAATCGCTATTTTCTGCACTAAACGAGACATTTTCAGAGATTTTCTGTAGACAAGATGTTATAGAATAATAATTAAAAAAAGACTTAGTTAGATATTTTTATATAATATATAATAACTTATATATATATATACAGTAATGTTTTATTTGTTAGCATAGCATGATATTAGATTTAAACACTTAATACATTTTTAAATCAATCACTTTGTCTCTGTTTACATTAGTTAATGCACAATGAACATTATCAAATATTATTAATGTTGTAAAATATATTGTTCATTGTTGGTTCATATTAGCTAAGGCATTACCAAATGTTAAGGAATAAACTCTTATAGTAAAGTGTTACTAAATTTTCTTTTACCATTTCCTTCACAATGTCTACTTATTTCTATGGCTAACAGACTTTGTAACATTTGTCTTTTTTACAGTCTTACCATTGCTTGTAAGCTGGATTGGGTAAGATGGATCATCTTTAAAGGCACCAGGCAAGTACATGATGTACAGTTACAGTACATGTAATGTATTTTTTCGACTGCAATATTAAATGCTTTCACGTCACATGCAAAATTACACAGGAATGTGGCTGACTTTTTATTTGTAATTTACCTGAGTGTCATTGCACTTTTCAGGAGTTAAGGCAGATGTGGAGGCACAACGGGTGATACCAGACACACACCAAGCACATTATGTTCGGTAAGTTTGCACTTTACCACTACAGTTTCTTTAAATACCCATGTATACACTCATTCACAATTCCCACACACAACACTGTAACACGACCATACACAACATGTACACAATTGTCTTAGTTTGCCATGTAGAAATATACAAACAGAAATATTCAGACTTTGGTTATAAGAAATTTAATTTAATAATTGTATTTATTTAGCAGAGGTGTCCCTGGACTTTATTGACAAAAGATTTTGTTTTCAGAATAAGTGTTCAAATCAGTAACAATTGTACTTTCTGTTCAGGACATTCAATCATGACATGATCCATGTGGATGCTGTCCATTGAGGAAAGAGTTTGTTCAGCGGTAAGTGAATCTTCTGTATTTTAATGTAATTAGGCGTGGAACAGTAGAATAAGAGCAAAAGGTTTCAGAATAGGAGTAAATTCAAGGCTGAGTTTAATTTTTTAAGAATCTTTTTCTATCTTATATTTGTTGACTTAATGTTTATGATATTTCTAACAGGTTTCTGGATAGAATTAATTCCAAAAATGGGAAAAAGTGCACATCCAGACAAGGAGCAAGCAAAAAGACAAGGAACTTGGTGCAGAGAAAAGCTGTGGCCATTAACCCCCATGTGAACAGCTTCATGCAGTCCCTGATTGAGTTCGAATGGACGACTTCAAAGTAAAGGCCACTGTGGTCTGTCTGCCACAGTTTAATGCATTTATTTTTAGTGTTAAATGAAATTCAAGTAGAATATTTAAAACTATGGGCCAGTGTTCTTTTTACCACAGTGAAATGTTACCTTTTAGTCGATGATGGACTTTAAACTGAAAACTTCAAACTATGGAACAGTGTTCTATTTGCCAGAGTTAAATATGTTACAGCAGGGGTCTCCAAACTTGTTTATACTTGTTGATTTTATTTTTTGTTACTTGATTATATGTTTATTATTGTTTAAAATCTTGTTTTAAATATGTTTTGTTTCAATTAAATGTTTTTTTAAATAAAATTTTGATACATACATTGCTTGGATTGCCTTTTAATTCATTATGTTTTAATTTAGCATTTTTACCATATTAATAACTATAGATTTAAACCTAAATCTCTAGCTATTTTATATAATATTATTGTATTAACTGTAATAAGTAATAAATAGTATTTATGGGTCAATATAGACATTACAGTAAATTACTGTAAAAATAGACTACTGTAATAAAATATTGTAAAATTACAGTACAGTACTGCTTTGTAACTATACAGTACTAGTTTGTGTACTGTAAAATGGTATTACAGTACAGTACTGTAAAACCAAAATACAGTAACTTACTGGCAACCGTGCTGCCAGTACCGTACTGTAAAAATACAGGGAAATCGTTAACAGTGTAGTTTTCCACAAACATGCCTTACAAAACTTTTTTGTATACTGGTATATGTCTTGAAACAAAACAATGGCACTGATGTATGTTAGAATGTGTCAGTGCAAGATGTTTTTAAATTAAGGAAGTTCAAACATCCATTTCAGTCTGTGACTATAAAGCACTGTCCGGGAAACTTCCCCAAAATGTTTTTAGATGGGTATAAACTGTCCATTACAGTTTCTCATATAATCCTGACCATGCTAGTATCATCATGACTGGTGTGTTTGCTTGATCACTTTATCTACAGTATCTATACTCATGAACAAGCTATTTCATTGTCATTTCTAGTTTTTTTTTTTTAAGAAACTGATATGCTCAAAGCACTAAAAACTCAGTTGCTTTGAAAGCCGACTTCGCTCTGCTACGGTCCCTAGAGCAAGATTATAGTAATTTATACTAATCTGCCGGCCGAATCAGTCTCATCCCGCACTGAACGGGACAAATCCTATCGGAAATTGACATCTCCCCTAGGAAATTCCCACAGTCGGTTCTCCGATTCACCACCGTCTGGATTTTTCCATCTCACTTTATTCACTTCTGAAATTTTCTGAGGGCTAATTAGATCTTGAAGACTTTCAACAGATACACTATCGCTCATTTCTCACGATGAACTGAGACATTCGTGCACCTGCTGTTTGATAAAAAACTGCTTTTCTTCAGCTCACGTTCAAACCTTATTGTTAGGATTTCTTTAAAATGATAAAAATACCAATAGCTTTGATAGTTTAAAATCAAAGCTGTAAATCTCTATCTATAAACCAGCATTGAAACAGATCATTAGAAAACATAAGCAAGCATGCATTTTTTTTTTTTTTTTTTCATTTCAAATACCCTGAGGTTGTTTGATTTAGACTCTGTATATAATAGACTATGTCTAATGGGTCTTAATGCATGGATTATTGACATAAGCTCATAATAGACACATTATAAGCTCCATTTAACAGCTTAAATACCCCACATTTCTCATTGTAACTTGGTAGGAATCCTCCTACCTACGCCGTAAATAATGTGGAATGTAAAGGGTTTACATGGCTTTGTTTGAGTTTAATGTAATTCCTTAATTGTGTAAGTAAAGTCTTTACTTAAATGCCAAGTTGCCATGACTTTAAATAACTCAGTCGTGTCTTGAAAAAGTATACAAAGCTAAAAAGTTTAGTTTAAAAGAGTTACGGTATATAAATATTGCGTCCTTTATTTATAAGGTTTTAAATTGTTCAATATGATGCTTCTCATGTTTTCTATAAGCAATGTAAGTGAAGCCAGGGCTTTTTGTGACTCTTTAGGGGGCGTGCACACCAAAGCTTTTACGTCGGTGGCTGGGGTATGTTTTCAATTGTTTCCAGTGGAAGCGTTTTTTCAAAAAAGCCTAAAATTGGCGGGGGGGTTTTCACATTGAAAGTGGCGCTCAGCGTTTTTTCCAAGCTCAGCTCGTCAATGTTAGTTCTTAAACGACCGTCCAATCACAGTGAAGGAGGGGCGGGATAAACATCACAACAACCAACCGGTGCATCGATTTACAATGTGGTCTAAGTTGTCTCAGTGAAACTAGCCATTTTGGAAAATAACAATTGATGAAACAGCAAAAAGAGGAAATATGACATAAAAAAATGAAACAATGGACCTTCTAAAAAACATGAACATCCAGTAAAGCCTCTATAAGACTTCCCAACCCCATAACTGGAAGACTGTCTGATAATTTGCTGAACAAACAAAAAATAATGGCCGATCTAAATGGCCTCAGGTCAGATAATTGCAATGCTTTGTAATGGCAATTGATTTTCGACTCCCCCTCCAAATGAATGGGATGGCAAAAGGTCTGGTTTGGTGTGGGAGTGATACGGCAGACATATGATATGGTTCTTACACACTACCGCGTCTCACACCCCCTTCCAATCGATGCTTTTACCAAGACTGTCAAAGAGAAGACTGATCGTTTCCCACCCCTGGCTGTAACTGCGAAAAAATGCCTTTCTTATTGAATCAGCTGCATATCGGCAGTGAATCACGCCTCACCTACCGTCTATTCTTATCTGCCTCTGTCAAGTGCGATTCTGAATAATGACAAAGGATAGGGTTGACTTTTAATTTAAGAACTGAACTGACAGTAATGTAGAGCAGTCGAGAGCGTGTGTGAATTGCAGTGCGTGGATGAATCTGTCAAGTGCTAAGAAGGTCATTCGGAAAGTGGTTTAGATTTAGAGCTAAAGCCTGTCATTTTTATGATGTTAACATGCTTTTTATTCTTGTAATAGCGTCATGTTTAGATAACTATAAGGGTGCCATTATAGGCAAATCATTTTTTGCTGATTTGTGGTGCTTTTTACTAATCATTACTCATTTAGGCATCCCGACCATCCTTATATAACAACCATGAACACAACCAATGATGTGCGGGATTGTCTGTTAGTCCGATCAATGGGATATGTGAGAATTTTGGTGGAAACCGGGTTTGAAAACAATAATTATTTATTATTGACAAGTAATGACACATTTCAGCCTAAAGTCAAGACCTTTAGGCATTCCACTCCATGGGCGATCACACATACGATCGCATGGTATCGAACATGCAACTCATATACTGTCACATGGGTTTGTCTTGTATGGTAGGCTAATAGGTTTATACAAATCAATGGTCATCTACAATTATGCAGTGTAATTTTCTCAAAATAGCTCAATGTCCTAAAGCAACAGTGTGGGCTGAAGCAAATACTGATCAATTTTGACAGAGCCATATTTTTCATTTTAGGTCATATATATATTGAGTGCTCTGTCTTTTAAAATGAACTCTTTTGTCTATGTCAGAATTTTTTTCTAACAAAGGCCATGAAATCAACTATTTAATCATTTAGATATTGTCTGCCCCTGTGGCTGTACTGGTAGTGCGTGGGGCTAACAACGTTTAGGTCAAGCGTGTAATTCCCAGAGATCACACAAACTGATGAATATATGCTAAGAAATGCGCAAGTCGAAGTTTCTGCCAACTGCGTAGATGTTAAAGGTCACATAACACACGCTGTTTCTGCTTATCTCATGTTAGTACCTATAGAGTAGTATTAGTTCCTTTATCCAAAGAGTCTTTAGTTTGATAGGATTTATAAAAGACAGATCAGCTTTACCGATTTTTCCTGAATAAACCCAAGTTCGTGGAGGCGTACCGCAGGTCATGAGCAAGCAACACACACAAAACATGATCCTACTATCTCTGGATAACTTTTGATTCACTACATGTTTGTGTCGTTTACATTATATGCACTTATGCAACAATTGCCAACAAAACACATTTGATGTAGTTTTATTTAACACCTGCGACTCATGACACTGGACTGCCCAATTTTAAAGAAATCCACTTTAAACAAACACACTTGCACAACTCCGCTGCTTCCCCCGGATAAACAAACTATATCCATTGTTTCCATAAGGTTGGGTGGCTTGGGAAGCTGAAGAAGCTTATATTTTCCTCACAACCAAAACACAGTTCTTTGGTGAGGTTGATTTCGTGCCAGCTCTTGGTTGGTGTGTGTGTGTGTGTGTGCTATTCTGGTTAAAATGCCCATATAAGTACTTCCACTGTTCTTCCTGCACTGAAATTGCCCATAAAATTAATAAATGTAAACTTTCTTGACGAGTGAGTGAGGGGTTGACGTAAGTTATTTTAACTTTATTTTTATAATTTAAGGGAATTCAACTTTATTTTTTATAATTTAAAGCAACTCCTCAGTAAAGTTGAAACTAATTGTAATTTCAAGTTGATTAAACTTAAATTTAAATGCAACAATGTTTTTTTTTTAAAGTGACGTATATTTTGTAGTTCAAAGATCCTGCTTGTGAAAGTTAAATGAACAACATATCTCTTTCACAGTAATCGCTTATCCAGTGTTCAGGGAGATGTTTAGAGGAACCGTTCCATGTAAAAGGGTATTCCAACGTATTGGGAATCTTTTTTTACAATTGTCAGTCAAGTCTCACAAGCTAATCCCATAGTGGCCCAGATAGAACCTGTAAATCCCTACCGAATGTTTGTATTTCAAGGTGAGGCCACCTGGTCAAAGCTGCCAAGCTCTAACACTATCTTGTATAGGCCTTGAAGTGTATTGGTTATCTTTGCCAGATCTGCACAAAATTGGATTCTCTAGACGGTTTCAGCAGTAACAACATAAACAAGCGGCTGTCGTGGTCCGCACTCCGCTAAGAATAAATAACAACAAAGTTCTTTAAATGTTGTTTATTTATATAACAAGCAAAAAAACAGCACATAGATTACCTAGGAAACCAATACACTTGCTTTTTTCGATGAGGCATTTGTTCAAAACATCAGTTTAGCAACTAGTCAGACCATTAAAAAAACGAAACGGGAAGTAAAGTTCGGATCCAAATGTGTATTGCGTCAGCGCACGTGCGTCCGATGAAACGGTCTATATGTCTGCCTTTTAAGCACAGACACAATTTCAGAAAAACATACTTGATTTTTTTTCTGCATACTTGACCTATTTCATTGCTAAAAACAACATTATTTTGTGTATTTGGTATAATACAATGTGTTTGCATCGTTTTTTGGTTTAAAAAAAAAACACATTATTTTCCACATACTGTACATTTTCGTAGCTCCAGATATACTGCTTTCCTCAAATGCTCTGATTTTGTACAAAACTCATCGATCTGAAAAGCGCTGTGTTCCTGATTGGCCAGCAAATCTGTATGTTTGATTAGCGTGAATACCTCTGACATCAGCCGGAAATGTGACGCTCCTTACCATGATTGACCAGCCTTAAAAAATTCATCACAGTTACAGTTATAAAGTAATAAACTCTATATGTAGCTTGCAGGAAATGATATTTATACTGTGCATATTTTATGCATGTTGCTTACTTTTATAAAATCTCTAGAGATTATAGGAATTATTAAGTGGTTTGTATCTATTTCAAATATCCAGCTGTAGTTTCATCACAGCACGATTCAGTACTTGGTATTGCTAAAGACTGAGTGCATTATGAGTCATCAATGCTTTTGGTATGTTTTGGTCTGGTAGACAATTTCATTTTCCATGGAGTCTTTAAGTCTGGTAGTTGGAAAAACTGGTTGAAGGGTTTAGTGATGTCAACTGTTTCAGTGTCAGAGCAGATTATTACAATATGGTGAAATATTACAAAGTTATTACATTTATTTCATTTGAAATTAAACAAAATATCTAAGACACTGTAAGGTTTGCTGCCCTTTAGCAAAATAACTTCATGCGCAATGAATTTTTAAGTGTCCTTGCATCAATTGCAAAACCTCGTATGAGAATCGTATTCATATTCGTGTGTAGATTTATAAGCACAGCATTTTTCTATTCAGCCTGGAGGCATAAAAAAACAAAAACACAATCTGCCTCTTCAGTATTGTGTAGTCACAGCCATTTATCAAATCCTTAAGGTTAAAAAGAATCGAAAATGTTTTAATCTCCAAATTGTTTAAGTGAAAAATCAAAGGTTCGCAGCAGATCCAAACATACACATAGTGTAGCGCTGTTATGACATGTTTTATGTTTTTATTTCTAACTAGAAATTAGATTTTTGAGGTTTGTTGCACCTTTAAATTTTATTTAAAAAAAATCTGACTTTCTTTTGAAGAAATTTGACTTTTATTTGGATATAATTTTAAGAAAGGTTAAACAGTATTTTAAAGGGTAATGTGGAATGGTAGTTATGCAATCATTTTGGTCTCCTACAGGTAGCTCAAAATAAAGTTGCTTCAAAATGTGTCTAACTTAACATTTGTGAGTATTTTTTACTTAAGTATTAGACTAGCATATTAAAATGCTTTAATACTGTCTGTTTCTTTACTAACAGAACAGATATTCAATATTTAATATCTGACTTTCAGAGTGATAATTTTAAATTTAAACCTTGATATTATTTAAGCCTAACTTTCAGAGGGGTGGTTTCCCAGACAGGGCTTAAGCCTAGTCCCAGACCAATTTAAATGTTAGTATTGTCTTGACCGAAAACAACTTGCTCTGACATATCTTAAAATAGTGTTGAGTTGATTAACTGCCATTAATGTTTATTTAAATTATGCTTTTAAAAATGACTTAAATATCCTAATTTAACTAAGGCATAGTCCTGGTTTAAGTGTGCAAAACCCATAGACTGTAAAAAAAGTACAACGCCCGTTCGCTGTCTTCCATTGGTGAAAAGTGAAGCCGTCAGTGTCCCGATACAGCACTGACATCTTGGGTCTTGGGTCTGCGCAGTAGCGATTTCGGGACCAGTCATGTGCTGTTGTGAGGAGGAAGTAAAGCTGCAAAAGGAAGGCCCCGCCCTCGCTCTCGCAGAATGCGCATATCACAGCTGTCAATCATGACGTGACACCACCGTTTTCATAGCATTAAATAACTAACTAAAACAAACTTATTTTAAAAAACAAACACTTGAATTTACATCAGCGTGATAAAAACTACAGTAAATGACAGAAACCAGCTTCGGAAAAAGATAATTGAAGTCTAATTAAATTGTTTAGTTGGTCTTAAATCCCACTGAATAACATAGGGGGGCGGGGTTTATGACCTATACTGGGACCAGTCACTGGGGGGCGATCGAGACGTTTTGGCTTCACTTTTCAGGGCTTGTGCGGCATGCTTGGGAAAACCGCCCCTAAGACTGTGAGTGCATGTTAAGTCATCAAAGATTTAAGTATTTCCGTTCTGGTAGACAGTTTCATGTTTCATGGGGTCTTTAAGTCTGACGGTTGGAAAAAATGTTGAAGAGGGTTTGGTGATGTCAACTGAAAAAAAGCAGTTTCAAAAGCAGAGCAGATGATTACATTTTATACCACAGGGCTGTTAAATGCTTTATTCTGGGTGGTTGAGAAATGTTCCATGGGTACACATTATTTTTCGATAAACGCACACCTAACCTGTGAAATGTCTTTAAATAACCATCAGAGCATTGTCTGGTAATTGTAGTATAAGCGGAATGTAACTGCGGTGTAAAGGTCCGTCGTCACTTATTCCTTACAAAATAAAAATTACAAAGTTATTTCATTTATTAAAGAAAATCTCTGACAACCTGTGCTGTTTGCTGCTCTTTAAAACTGTAAATAAGGTTTAGAAAAAATAAATAAAGCCATGAGCAAATAAAAATATGTATATTTATAATCAAAAATATTTCCTAAATTGTAGATGATAATAATACCGTGCTTTGTATGTTACCAGCTAAAAGAGCACTGGAACGATAGCGTTTAAGATGAAGTTAAAACAAAAATATTGATCAGAAATGTAAATATGGGATTATTTGTCAATCCAGGGCACCTCACATATGCACAAAATGAATTACACTACTCTTATGTAGACATACAGGAGAACAATACTTAGCACCTAAAGCAAGATCACACTCAACCTTGGAGGTTAAAATATTTGATACTCTTTTACAAGTTCATTTATAGCCCCGGAGCACATTTTGTACTTTAGCATTGTAATGCTTACATGTCAGGTGAAAATGCATGTAGCCTCAGACCTCTGTTACATAATCTCTATCTCTCTCTTTCGCTCTCCCTCTCAGTTAACAGTTAATTGTGGGTGTTATTTCAGCATGAATTGACTGCGGTAAATAGGGTAACATGACATCTGTTTTTCCTAATGCACAACATTCAAGAAGAGATGTGAATTTCAGCAACGGTTTTCTGAGCTGGATTCTTGCCTGTATTATTTGGAATTAGTTTTATCTTGACAGACCTATACTGTATTTTCTTGTACTGTTCTCCAGTCTAGTGACTTTTCATTTGCAACGAGACGTCCCTTCCCCGCCTTTTGTTTCAGTTTAATGGAAATTCAGGTCCATTTGATGTTAGGGTTATAAATCAATTTACTCTACATTTACATTTATGCATTGGGCAAACACTTTTATAAAAAAAAACTCAAGTGCATTTGAGCTATTATTACTTTTTTATTATTAGTGTAGGCTGGGACTCAAACCCAAGACCTACTGCTAACACAATGCTCTACCATTTGAGCTTTTAAGGAATATTAACAATGCAAGTTTTTTTTATGTTGACATATTGGGGCGGTTTCCCAAACAGGTTTTAGACTAAAATGCATGTTTGAGCTGCCTTAATTTACAAACACCTTGTACTGACATATTTTAAAACATATTAGTGCCTTTATGTCATGTCTCAAGATGCATACCAATATTGTTTTGTATTGACCTAAATAAAACTAAGACCTAGTCCTGGATTAAAGGGATAGTTCACCCAAAAATTAAAATTCTCTCATGTTGTTACAAACCAGCATAAGGAAGACATTTTGAGAAATGTTTGTAACCAAACTGTTTTTGGACCCATTCACTTCCATAGTAGGAAAAAAGTATTTTGGGTCCACGAACGATTTGGTTACAAACATTTCTCAAAATATCTTCCTTCGTGTTCATCAGAACAAAGAAACTCATACAGGTTTGTAACAGCATGAGAGTGAGTAAATGATGACAGAATTTTCATTTTTGGGTGAACTATCCCCTTAATCTAAACCCTGTTCGGGAAACCAACCCTTATTGAGTCACATTATAGTGTATATTAGTGTATTTTATTTTTTAACTTGTCTGATCCATCCACATAAATCATAAATACAGAAAAAATGCAATGTTTAGACCAAACTGCTGATGTCCAGTGAAATGACATAATTTCTAAACCACTGCTTTAGGGTTTCGTGTGGTCTTTGTGGTCAACTGTAAATAATGTATTTTTATCCAAAACAGTTTATGAATTTATGAATGCGCTTTGACTCATAGTTCTGGGGAAAAATGAAAACAAAGACGCGGAGGCTCCGGGGATAATTTCATCAGTTATGTTTACGTTCTTTTTATGTTTTCTGTCTTTTAAATGCTGAGATCAATAATGTTTTACAGTGGGGCATGCCTAAGGTTATATGCATTCAAGCGTGATGAGATAATTACTTCAAAGCTCAGGGGGTCTTCAGAGGTATGTTGATTAGACCGGGGTGATGCTGTCTGATTGCTTTTGTTTCTGCTTGACTCCGAGTGCCCTCTTACGACTTGTTTATCTCCATTTTAAACATAAATTAAAATAATGTTGCATTTTAATACATTAATAATGGATCATTCAGAATTTCTAAATGAGTGTCTAGTTTTTAAAGCATGCAGCCTAAATCCAGACTGTATGGCCCACACAGAGATCTGACTAGGATGATGTGAAGACCCAACTTTGGCATCTTTAGGTGTAACGACTCGTGAGAGAGGAGGAAGCAAGTGCAGGCAATCAGAAATGGTTTATTAAAGATGATGGTAAATACAATGAAACACTGAAATGATAACTGAGTCCAGGATGTTGGCAATGGTGATCGATGGTCTACGGTGGCGTGAGAAGTGTTGGATGGTGAAGTCGGTGGTGAATGTGAAGACGGTCAGTGGGTGAAACCAGGAACAGACCGGAACATTCACACGAAGACGACGACACGAAACACTAATCCAAAACACGAACACGGGAGACAATAATCCAACCAGTGACTGCAGCAACATGAAATGAGGATCTGACAACAGGGAGAGAAACGGGTGAGTATTTGTAGCTGAGTGATGATGAGGATCAGCTGGAGCGAGACAATCAACACACAGGTGACAACAATCAACTAAACGAGCACATGGAGACTACGTGAGTACAAACACAAACACAAAACATGACACGGAGGAAACAGTGGATTTCCTACCGTGACAGTACCCCCTCCTCTAGGACGTCACCTGACGTTCCCAGCCTGCCTTACCTGTCGATTGTAATCATCAATAAGGCGGTGATCCAGTATGTCCCGAGCAGGAACCCACCTTCTCTCCTCCGGACCGTAACCTTCCCAATCCACCAAGTACTGAAATCCGCGTCCCCTCCGTCTAGAGTCCAGAATACGGTTAACCGAATATGTGGTTTCCCCATTAACGATACGAGGCGGGGGGGGAACCGGGGCAGGCGGGTTAAGACGGGAAAAAATCACCGGTTTAATTTTGGACACATGGAACACGGGATGAATCCTCCTGTACGCCGGTGGAAGGCTAAGACGCACTGTTACCGGGTTAATAATTTTGGTAACAGAAAACGGGCCAATAAATTTGGGAGCAAGCTTATTCGAAACGGAACGCATCGGAATATTCTGGGTAGAAAGCCACACTCTTTGACCGACGACGTAACTGGGAGGCTTCGACCGGTGGCGATCGGCCTTAGCCTTGGTGCGCGACCTAGCCTGGAGCAGAGCTCTGCGAGCTCTGGTCCAGGTGCGGTGACACCTCTGGACTAGTGCGTGTGCGGAGGGGACCGACACCTCGGATTCCGTACTGACAAAATTAGGTGGTTGGTAACCTAAACTACACTTAAATGGAGACATGCCCGTAGATGACACTGGCAGAGAATTGTGTGCGTACTCCAAAATTGAGAGTTGCTGACACCAGGACGAAGGATTATTGGAAGCCAAACATCGCAATGCCCTCTCGACATCCTGATTGGCTCGTTCGGTTTGACCATTGCTCTGGGGATGGAACCCGGATGAAAGACTAACAGTCGCTCCTAACAATTTACAGAACTCACGCCAAAATTTGGACACAAATTGGGGACCCCTGTCAGAGACCACGTCTGTCGGGAGGCCATGTATACGGAAGACGTGGTCAATGACAGCTACCGCTGTTTCCTTGGCTGATGGTAATTTGGGCAAGGGAATGAAATGAGTCGCCTTCGAGAACCGGTCCACTACGGTTAAAATCACCGTATTACCCTTAGAGGGTGGGAGGGCGGTAATGAAATCTAGCGAAATGTGGGACCAGGGTCTCGAAGGGACAGACAGCGGTAAGAGTAACCCATCTGGAGGTCGATTGGAAGTCTTACCAACAGCACAAACCGAACAAGCCAAGACGAAGTCGTGGACGTCACGAACCATACCAGGCCACCAAAATCGTTGCTTGACTAGAAACCTAGTTCTACTAACCCCTGGGTGACAAGCAACACTGGAACAATGACCCCACTGGAGGACGTCTGACCGTAACTCTTCCGGCACAAACAATCGGTTCGGTGGGCAACGAGCCGGGGGCGTTACCCCTTCTAAGGCATTCAAAACCTTCGATTCGACCTCCCATCTGAGCGCGGAGATAATGATGGTCTCCGGTAAAATGGGCTCGGGAGTAGCAGTACGATCGGAACGCTCAAAAAGACGGGTTAAAGCATCGGGTTTGATGTTTTTGGAACCTGGCCGGTAAGAAAGTGCAAAATCGAAACGACCGAAAAACAATGCCCACCGAGCCTGCCTGGAGTTAAGTCTTTTGGCGGTTCTAATGTATTCGAGATTCTTATGGTCCGTCCATACAATGAAGGGTACACCCGACCCTTCAAGCCAGTGACGCCATTCTTCCAGTGCAAGTTTGACTGCCAACAACTCTCGATTGCCAATGTCATAATTAACTTCCGCAGGAGATAAACGATGAGAATAATACGCGCACGGATGCACCTTTCCGTCTGAGGATGTGCGCTGGGACAACACTGCTCCTACCCCCACCTCTGACGCATCGACCTCCACTATGAATTGACGTGAACGATCAGGGGTGACGAGAATCGGAGCTGAAACAAAGCAGCTTTTCAGTTTGGCAAACGCAGCCTCAGCTGCATCTGACCACCTGAACGTCAAACTAGGGGAGGTCAAAGCGGTCAGAGGCGCGGCTAGTTGGCTGAAATTGCGAATAAAACGCCGGTAAAAATTGGCGAGCCCCAGAAATCTCTGCAGGGCCTTGCGAGACTCTGGGGATGGCCAATCTACCACAGCCTTAACCTTCTCAGGATCCATGCGAACACCCTCAGTCGAAATGATGTGTCCTAAAAAAGAAACAGACTGTGCATGAAAAACGCATTTCTCCGCTTTGACAAACAATCCATTCTCTAGCAACCGTAGAAGCACTCGTCGTACGTGTTGCACGTGTTCCTGGAGAGACGAAGAAAAAATCAATATGTCATCCAGGTAAACATATATGAATAGATCGACCATGTCTCGCAACACGTCATTAACGAGTGCTTGGAAGACTGCTGGCGAGTTCGTGAGCCCGAAAGGCATCACGCAGTACTCAAAATGGCCACGAGGGGTGTTAAAAGCAGTCTTCCATTCGTCCCCCTCCCTGATGCGGACCAAATGATAAGCGTTACGTAAGTCCAATTTAGTGAAAACGGACGCTCCCTGCAACCTCTCGAAGGCTGAAGACATGAGCGGCAAAGGATAAGTATTCTTTACCGTTATGTTGTTCAGTCCTCGGTAGTCAATACAAGGTCGCAGAGATCCGTCCTTCTTTCCCACAAAAAAGAACCCCGCCCCCGCTGGAGAAGAGGAAGGGCGGATGAACCCCGTTGCTAGAGAACTGGATATATATTTCTCCATGGCCGCTGTCTCTGGAATAGACAAGGAATATAATTTGCCTTTAGGCGGAGAGGTACCTGGTAATAACTCTATCGCACAGTCGTAGGGACGATGAGGAGGAAGAGAATCAGCCCGAGACTTACTGAACACCTCCTTCAGGTCGTGGTACTCCGCGGGCACGTTAGCCAAATCCACTGCTTCTCCCTGAAACACAGACTCAGAAACATTAACAACAGCAGACAGGAGACAAGACAAATGACACTCCTCGCTCCAGCTAACCACAGATCCGAGACGCCAATCGATCCTGGGGTTGTGTTTATGGAGCCAAGTGTGACCGAGAACAATGGGAGTCTGAGGTGAGTCCGTGATGAAAAATGAAATCTCCTCTGTATGGTTACCGGATGTGACAAGGGAAACGGGTATGGTGGTCTGTGTGATGACTGGCAGTCTGTGTCCGTTAAGTGCAAAAGGTGCAATGGGGTGATTGAGGGAGGTGAGAGGAATGTTGAGCTTACGAGCAAACTTGAAGTCCATGAAGCACCCCTCGGCCCCCGAATCCACCAAAGCGTGAAGATCAAGTGCGTGGGTGGACCACCGTAGTCTCACCGGAAGGAGTGTCGATGTAGATGAGGTCTTCTTGGCAGAGATCCCACCCGATAGTAGCCTCCGTTTTACTATCGGGCTTGGTCTTTTACTGGACAGCGCTGGATGTGATGTTCTTGGCTGCCACAGTATAAACATAGTCCCAGGGATCTCCGCCTGATCCTCTCCTCCCGGGAGAGCCGAGCTCGCCCCACCTGCATGGGTTCAAGATCTACAGGTGGGCTGACCGCAATCTCTGCGCGCTGACGCTGAGCCTCCGGTCTGGTCGTGAGAACGGCTCTTCCCCTCCGTCTGGCGGCTTGGTCGAGTCGGTTGTCTACTCTGATGGCGAGATCGATAAGACCATTGAGAGAAGTGGGGAGTTCAAAAGCGCGGATCTCCTGTTGAATGCGGTCAGCCAACCCATGCAGGAAGTGATCCCACTGCGCCTCTTCGTTCCACTTACACTCCGCCGCCAGGGTGCGGAACTCGATCGAGTAGTCGGATACGGACCTGTCCTCCTGACGCAGGTCCGTGAGCATTCTAGCCGCCTCCCTCCCGGCGACGGAGCGGTCGAAGACCCGTCTCATCTCCTCCGAAAGGGTGTGGAACGAAGCACAGCAGCTGTCTTGGTTCTCCCACACCGCCGTCCCCCAGAGGGCAGCCTTTCCCGTGAGCAGAGACAATACGAATGCCACTTTCATCTCTTCAGTGGTGAACGTGCGGGGCTGCAGAGCGAAATGCAGAGAACAATGAGACAAAAATGATCGACAAAACTTAGGCTCACCCGCATACTTCTCAGGGATAGGGAGGCGTGGTTCGGACTGGGAAATCCCCCCGGGGACGATCGGCGGTGCGGGTGGTGTGGGATGCGCAGCGGGTGGCGGTGGTTGTTGTTGTTGTGCCTGGAGGGCGAGCTCAGACACCTTCGTCACCATTGCTTGGAAAGCTCGACCCATCTCATCTATCGCTTTGTCTTGGCGATCCATACGACCAATGGCTCTCTGCAGGAAGTCCTCCAGATGAGATGGGGAGCGATCGCCTGCTGCTTCCATGATGGTCAGATCCTACTGTAACGACTCGTGAGAGAGGAGGAAGCAAGTGCAGGCAATCAGAAATGGTTTATTAAAGATGATGGTAAATACAATGAAACACTGAAATGATAACTGAGTCCAGGATGTTGGCAATGGTGATCGATGGTCTATGGTGGCGTGAGAAGTGTTGGATGGTGAAGTCGGTGGTGAATGTGAAGACGGTCAGTGGGTGAAACCAGGAACAGACCGGAACATTCACACGAAGACGACGACACGAAACACTAATCCAAAACACGAACACGGGAGACAATAATCCAACCAGAGACTGCAGCAACATGAAATGAGGATCTGACAACAGGGAGAGAAACGGGTGAGTATTTGTAGCTGAGTGATGATGAGGATCAGCTGGAGCGAGACAATCAACACACAGGTGACAACAATCAACTAAACGAGCACATGGAGACTACGTGAGTACAAACACAAACACAAAACATGACACGGCGGAAACAGTGGATTTCCTACCGTGACATTAGGATGTTTAAATCAACCTACTACGTGCACTCTGTCCAAGTGTACTCCTTGTTTTAGGACTACTTGTCTATAGTCTGTTTTTGGTGGCGGCCGGTGACTTCTTTTTCGAGGGCGCTCAGAGCCGGCGCCAGACCATAGCTAACAGGGGGGCGTGCAATCAGCAACAATAACTTGCAAAAACAAGGCATAAAAACAACAAATACAGTGCAAGCGCACACTCATACAACTGGTTAGACTGTCAGCTCATCTCCCGTATAAAGTGCAGAAGTTCACAAAGTAATATTAACTCTTTCACCGCCAGCGTTTTTTAAAAAGTTGCCAGCCAGCGCCAGCGTTTTTCATGATTTTCACCAAAGTTTAATGCCTTCCAGAAAATGTTCTTCTTTAATATATAAACATACAATATACCAAATGAAAGAACAGACCCTCTGCTTTCAAACAAAAAAAAACCGTTTCATCCTACCTTCAGTGGTTCTTTTGTAATCAGCTTTTGAATGTGGGTAGGTTTCTGCAAAAAGCAGAGATAATTCCATTTTTGTGACAAACTTTTCATAGAGATCCTATTCAGAGCGATCTTTAAAACAGACACGGACATGCAGCATAGGGCAATACTTCCGGGTTTAAAAAGTTGCGGAAGGGCGCCACCTGGTAAATAATAGCGGTATTGCGGAAAGACGGAAAATCTCGTCATTGGCGGGGAAGCGTTTTCTCTTAATTGACGAGATATCTCGTCAATGGCGGTGAAAGAGTTAACATAATCTCATCGCAGCAAAAACAGATTGACAATTATATGCTGTTAACGTTCTATAGCCACACTTCACATTTAAGCTTATGTAAATTAAAACAACGTCTAACTTATCTTTAAAATAAACTGAAGGCGGCGTGTGCGAACATTAAACTTCCTTAAAACAGTATCCTGTAGATTTGAAAATTCTGCCTTAACCTCGTTGGCCCTAATCTTCCAGTTTTAGCCAACCGGTGTTTGCATGAAGTCAGATGGAGCAGGCGATGCTGGTTCGTTCTAAATTTTCTAATATCCATATTTTACACGATCCATAAAACGCCGCGAAACGTAATGATGCATGAGATGCCGCAAAGCAACCAATCAGAGAAACTGGTCTATTTTAATTAATAAAAGCATATATCAACTATATTTTCCTCATTTTATTACACTAGAAATCATGAAAATTTCAATGTTTAATTTATTTAAATTATTCTTTATATATAATAAAAATAATAAAAAACTGTGTTGGGGCACAACAACCTCTTTGCGGGGGCACGGCCCGCAAATGCCCCTCTTGCCGCGGGCCCAGAGGGCGCTCGATGCAAAGTTTTGTCACAGTCAGCAGACTGTTCCTGCCGGGGATAAGTGTCTTCACCTGTCTGCACTCTCATTAGACCCTAATCACCGGCACAGCTGTTCATCATTACATCAACTCCATATATACTCACCAGTTTCTCTGTTTCTCTGCCAGATCCTTACACTCAACAGTTGGATACTCAAGCTTGGACTAATCCGTTTGTGGATGTACCTGTTATTGTGTCGTATCGTGTCGTCTCGTCTCCGCGTGGATGTTTCCGGTCATCAGTTTGGATTTACCCCACTGATCATCACTCCACCAACGCCGTCACCTTCACCCGCACTCAGGCTCCACCGTTGTCCTTCGTTCCTGTGTTTCCTGTTTAAAGTGTGCTTTAATAAACTTTCATTGTTCACTTGCAACTGCTTCCTCATCTCTCAGAATTTATCATGACAGAAGGATCTGGCCAAAATTGGAAGCAGCGAGTGTACTCCGGGATGTCTCAGCCCCACAGTGATCGCCCTCCTTCCTCAGAGAGAGAGTGGGGAGAGAGACGGAGGAGTTTGGCTTCCCTCCGGCAGCGGGGTGAGTCAATTCTGGGTTTTGCTCAGGTCTTTTGGACCCACGCTTATGGTCTGGGACTCAATAAGTCAGAACAAAAGAGCTGGCTCAACCATTGTCTGGATGACCCAATGCCTCGGTGGGAGATGGACGGGTTGGAAGTGTTGGATTTTTGGGCCTTTGTGAGTTATCTGTACAACCGCAGCCGTCGGGATTTATGGGAATCCTCCGTCACGGTCTCCGCCCCTGTACAGAGGACTGAAATGCCGTTTGAGCCCATAATTGTTCAACCACCACATAAACCCCGTAATCGCAGGAAGAGGAAGAAGCTAGTGCTGCCTGTTAACCCAGAGCAAACCATTGGTGCCCCGGACACCGCATTGCTTAGCCCTGTCTTGTCAGAGCTGGTGTCCGAACTCAGTACAGCTGCTGCCGTATCCGACTCGGTGTATGAGTCAGTCTCCGGTTCTATTGACTCTGTCAAAGTTCCACGTCGTCGCCTGGTCTGTAGTGTAACGGACAGCCCGATAACGTCGGTTCGAGCGGCCGGAATTCCCAGACTGCTCCGTTCTCCCAGTGAGCTTTCCAAAACCAGTGAGATACCTAAGTCTATTGAGCTAGGTGAACTGTCCGGTTCAAAGGAACCGATCCACACTAACTACTCTGTGAACCTCTCAGAATCTCGGGAATTGATGAAAGGATTCAACTCATTTGAATCATCCAGTTTAAATGAATATTTTGAACTATTTAAATCTCCTGCTGATGCTCTACCTGTGGGTACTGTTGGAACTATGTGTTGCTCTTCAGCTCAACAGGAAACCTCACAAGCTCTTGAACCCAAATCATCTGACCAACCTGTTAGGACTGGGGGACTCGAACCTGAATCAACTGAACTCTTCAACTCAACTGGATCATCGGATCCGGAACCACAGGTACTCTCTGTTACCCGTGAAATTTTTGAGTCATGTGAGATGTTTGAGCCTAATGAGATTTTTGAGTCAAGAGAGAATTTTGAGTCTAACAAGTCTTTCGAGCCTCAATTCCTAGACTCTGTGCCAAGTGAGTCCTCCGAGCCGAGTGAATCTTCTGAGTCCTCTGGGCCGAGTGAATCTTCTGAGTCCTCTGGGCCGAGTGAATCTTCTGGGCCGAGTGAGTCTTCTGGGCCGAGTGAGGCTTCTGAGCCAAGTGATTCCCCTAAGTCCTCTGGGCCGAGTGAGTCTTCTGAGCCGAGTGAGTCTCCTGAGTCCTCTGAGCCAAGGGAATCATCGGAGCCGAGTAAACTCTCCAACGAGTCCCAGAGTAAATCATCTTTGAGTGAGTCATTTCAAAGTGATTTGTTAATAGTAAATGATTCTGTGGAACTGTTTATAGCCAACAAAGTCACCCTTTCACATGAAATTACCATTGTTCATGATGCTAAGACAATGAAACTGTTCTGGCCACTGGGATTACTCAAACCTCAAGAACTTCTTGAACTTTACGAACTTTATGAAGCGTCTATGTTTGCTCTGGCGTTGTGTTGGGTGTGGTCTGTTTTCTGTACACCTGTTCCACAGGGTATTACCCAAACTCACAAACATGAATCATCTGAACACCCTCGCATGGCTGGAGGATTTGAACCCGTGTTCTTCGATGTCAGGACTAAAAGATCCGAACCTGAACCACGCACTCTCTCTGCCACAATGGAGCCACTCGTTCCCCTAAGGTCACATGAGTTCTATGCACCTCTCATTATGGAGGAGGAGTTTGAATTGGAGTCCCATGAGTTATCTATCTCTACCAAGTATGCTGTTCCCGAGTTCCCTGAACTCTCTGCCTGGCCCAAGATGGCCGATCCCGAGCTTTCTGAACTCTCTGCCGGGTCCAAGAAGGCCGATCCTGAGCTCCACAAGTTTTCTGCCACCACTAACATGGCCCAGAGGGCCTCTGTTTGCTTCCGCCCTCTACCCAGGTTCCTGTTACCACCAGCCCCACCATGGTCTCTACGTCCGTACTGGTCTCTGGCTCCGCCTGCGGCTCCGCCTTGGTCTTTGGTCCCATCTGTGACTCCACCTTGGCCTCTGATCCCGTCGGCGGCTTCTCCTTGGCCCCCTGATCGGTCAGCCTCGTCCTGGTTTCCCGGATCCTGGCCTCTTTCCGGGCCTGGCCCTCCGTCCCTCCCCCTGCTCTTCCACCAGTCCACCTCCCACCTGATCTCTAGCCTCTGGAAGTGTCTGGTAGCCACTCCTCAAGGGGGGGGTACTGTCACAGTCAGCAGACTGTTCCTGCCGGGGATAAGTGTCTTCACCTGTCTGCACTCTCATTAGACCCTAATCACCGGCACAGCTGTTCATCATTACATCAACTCCATATATACTCACCAGTTTCTCTGTTTCTCTGCCAGATCCTTACACTCAACAGTTGGATACTCAAGCTTGGACTAATCCGTTTGTGGATGTACCTGTTATTGTGTCGTATCGTGTCGTCTCGTCTCCGCGTGGATGTTTCCGGTCATCAGTTTGGATTTACCCCACTGATCATCACTCCACCAACGCCGTCACCTTCACCCGCACTCAGGCTCCACCGTTGTCCTTCGTTCCTGTGTTTCCTGTTTAAAGTGTGCTTTAATAAACTTTCATTGTTCACTTGCAACTGCTTCCTCATCTCTCAGAATTTATCATGACAAGTTTGTCACAACATATGAAGGGTTTCGTTGCAAAACGAGATAACTCCGTTTTTTTAATTTTTCAGAAATCTCGTTTTTTTGGATGTGCATTCCAATTAATATCAATTCAACTGCAGTTGGTTTGTTTTGATTTAAACCTTCATAACTTTAATAATACAGCTAAGTAGCACCATAAAACAAAATAATAACATGATAACATAATAAAAAACATGTTTCAACAAAAATGTTAAAAACGGAGTTATCTCGTTTTGCAACGAAACTCTTCATATGTAGCCCATCATGTGTGTGGTTCGTAACTTCAAAATATGTGTTCCGCACGTAGAGTGATCCTATGTGCATCACGTGTTTTGTCAAAATAAGTGCCTGCTGCAGATGCATCTAAAGGGTTTATGATAAAAGAGATACCAGATACTCGCATAATCTCGTGCGTAATCAGAGTTTACTGTTAAGGGAGTGTCTTGCGTGTATTTTGTGAATGTGAGCGTCTCTTTTATCATAAACGGTTTTGACGCATGTGCAGCAGGCACTTATTTTGACAAAACACATGATGCACATGGTTTACATGACGCAACAAACACATATTTTGAAATGACGAACCACACACAACGGGCTACATATGTTGTGACGAACTTCGCATCGTGCGCCCTCGTAAAAAAGAAATCACAGGCCATCATTGCTATGTACTACATGTGCACCCTGGGCAAACAATGTTTGCAGAGTTTCAAAAATGTGGCAGAGCGTGTACAGTACACACGCACCGTACACAGACTCTCGCATATGCGTAAAAAACGAAAACTATACTTTGGCCTTTAGACGTCACACAGCCTAGCCTTACCCCCGGACGGACCTGGCCAAATTTAAACCCTGTACACACACACACAACATTCATCATTCTCATACAAACAGTATATTTAGATCAATTTCTCGAATTTTATTGGTTGTAGCAATCAAGTTGTGATACGCAGTCTATCAACATATGCGATTTATATAAAAATCCAAAGTAACAAATAGCAAACAGTGACTACTTCACTGGATTGGACTCTCTAAATCCACTCAGAGCCATTTAAGTCACTCGAGGACCTGAAATAAACCACATTATTGCCCCCGGAGATATCACTCATATGATAATTTAGCATTTAAGTGGATGAATTATACTTTATACTCTGCAGTCAGACTGATCTATTTGTTGTGTAAATGCTTTTGCTCGCAAATATTACCGATTCCACATGCTAATGTTTCACAACGCTACGTATTTTGCAGTCACCATTAACACCATCGCATCAATAGAGTGCTGTTGAATTAGCTGCTGAATTGCCTCAATATTACGGACTCGACGGGCACATTTACTGCGGATGTGCTTGAGTAACTCGACACATCCGAGGGCCGGCGAGGGTGTCATTTGCCATTTAGATGTCAGATTTTACTCAGAAATTTTAGCTGAAATATCACACAGACAAACTGCCGAGCTAATATACTTTTCGTCCAACCCCATAAGTGTTTTCTCTTGAAATCCCACCCTAGATAAGATTTTGTGATGGCTTTTCCATGAATGCTCTTTGGCGGATTTTATTTAGCTTTCGGAGAGCCATTACCACGACGTATTGCCTCGAAGTCGGCACTAAATGCGAGTTAGATAAAGGTTTTCTCGATTTTAAAGAAAGGTTAGCAGGCATCTCCAAGCCATCTGTTACCACTGATAGCAACTCTAGGACTGACCGCCAGCCCAATGGCATCAAATTCAATTCATATGTATTGGTGTTGCGAGATAGCTGAAGTGTTTTGGCGACTAAAGATAGATCCACTGTGTCATTCGCAATAGCTTTTCTTATAGTGTCTATTGACGCCCCACGGGCAAGCATTAGCTGACGCTCTTACGGCAAAACACTCTCATGTTGCAGGATACTGTCGTGTGCACCCTGATGTTACGTCCTGTTGTGCACTATGAGGATCAAGGCTTTACCACTGCAGGGAATACGTGAGCCTGAAATTGCACCAAAATGTTGATTGCACTGCTAATGTGTTTTATCTAAGCTTCTCTAAAAATCATTGTATTTTTCTCCTTATATCTCCTCTGGTTTATTATGCCATTTGATGCTATTTTATAGCTTGTTGAATGCTGTCATCCACGCCGCAGATGGCTAAATGTGATGCCGTGTGATGAATGATTTCTCAACACTGTTAATGACTGAAGACGGAAAGCAAAACAAATCGCAGATTGATGCACTGACCTCGTGGCCGAGAGGATGTGCTGAGTGTTACGCCATATGATTGTAATTGCATATTTATGTACATAACACATCTGCTCGGTTCTCTTTAATCTGCGATCGTGTTGCTCATATACAATAGATTGCATAAATAAAATATCAAACCAAGTGCTATTTGCAGACAAATGCTGCTCAGGGTGGATATAACAGCAGACCAAAGATCTCCAAATGTCTATTTGCTAGTGAAAGAAAGCCACGCCCCCTTTTGGAGCTCCCACCCTGTTTAGGGTTTCCTGACCCCATCTATAGGGATCTCCAGACTGCTGTTATACCCTTCTTGTTTTTTCAGATCTTATGCCACCATTTTTTTGTTCCCAAGAGTTAGTTTAGTTTAGTCTGTTAACCTTAAGGTCACACAGGTGTCCTAGCTGAGTAAGCACAGGTGTAGTGCAGAACATTATGTATTGCACTACTTTTCGTGTTACATGTGTGTTTGTGTACTTATTTAAAAATATATATAAATGCTATTTGTTTGGTACAGTTTGAAAAGACATTTATGGATTTTATGTGTGGGTTTAAATGTTTTTAAATATATAACTGTATGAATAAATTCAATTATTTTTATGTATTAGACGTAATAAAAAAAAAACATTTTATGTGACTAAAAAAATAGAACTTGACTTTATTGTAGTCAATATATTATTGAAGAAAATAACAAATCAGTAAAATGTACTTCTTGATTCACAATATTATCAACTATTTTCATATGCTTCCCGATGCTTGTAGATGAGTAAGAAAAAACAGCATAGATAAGTTTAAAAGCTAAATCCATTGCAGTGTATCCATGAAAAAGAAATGTATAGCTTTCATGCACTGTGCAAGTTGCTTTGAATAGAAACATGCATAAATGTAAATTAAAGACCAGCTAGACCATCTTAAACCAGGTAACATCATAGGATGGTTTTAGGTATTTACATTTTTTATCTCTGCTTCATAATATTTTACACTCTCAGAAATAAAGGTACAAAACTGTAGCTTTTCTGTCACTGGGGCTGTACCCTTTCAAAAAGTACAGCTTTGCACCTAAGGATTTCATTTTAGTACCTCAGATGTACATGCTGGGACCAAAGAGAGCTTATTAGTACCTCAAAAATACATATTAGTATCTCAAAGGTACATATTGGTACTAAATATTTACATATCTGTACCTAATGGTCCATACAATTACTTCCTTAAAGGGTGCTGCCCCACTGACAGCTAGGGTACATATTTTGACTTTTTTCTAACAATGCAGGTCCTTAAGGTACGGTAATCTACCCAAAATTGTATTCTGTTTTTTATTCATGTAATGGTACCAAACGTAAACTTAGGGTACAGCCCCAGTGACAGAAAAGGTACAGTTTTGTACCTTTATTTCTGACAGTGTACCACAGACCCCCTGTCCTGCATAGTTTTTGGTTGCATACAAGCGTTGGCTTGTAACTAAATGTATTAAAATTCATTATTATTCATGACTATAGATTCATACATTTAAATACTGCTGTGGCAGCTTCAGGCTTGTTTTCCTCACCCCTTCACCAACTGAAAAGGTCAAGAGAGAACCATCACAAACATATTTTCTAAATTATGGGCAACATTAACTAAATAAATCATGCACAAACTCACACTAAGACTTTCTGTAATTTTTTTCTGTAATAAAAGCCCAGCCTCGTTCTATTTGAAGGTTCAGAGCTCAGGTTCAGAGCTCCCTTCGAGGACAACGAGCCAAACTCGTTTACCATTAATTATTAAGACTGAATGCACAGGCGAACAAGTGAAACACAGATTAATAAATACTGCACATTTGATCATTGTTAGTTCATGTTAGCTAATGTGTTTTTTTATATTAACAAAACAACCTTGTTGTAAAGTTTTACAATAATTTCTGTACTGTTTTCAAAGTACCATGATTTTACTGTGAATTGTAATCTCAGGTAGGCTACTTTTTATTGTAGGACACTTAGAATGTAATGTTGGACACAGCCATACTGTAAATATCCCAGCACAATTATTAGACATATTATAACAGCAAAAAGATATATAATGTAAAGAACAATCTGAGGGCATATAGTGAAAATATAACCTTGATATATTTAAGAAAGTGCATGTCAAATATTGAAATCTATGAGTGAAATCAAACTTTGATGCTCCTAATCTCATCATTACTGCAGGTTATAAGACTTCAGCCTGGATCTCACAGACAGGTTCACATATGCAGGCTACAAAACACTACAGCACGCATCACATACGACATCATGAGTACGCCTATTATCGTATTCTCCTATTTCAAGCATCTGTGGATACTTCAGGAAAATAAGGGATTGTTAGAGGTTAAGTTTGTCAACTTGTTCATTATCCATGATAGCCCAACATCTGCCCACCCCACTCCCACTCAGCCCAGCTGCCGACTGGCCTTTCCATACCGTGCCCAAAATAACCAGATTTCGTTTTTCTCTTATCTATTATTCTTCTGACACACCAATGCTCTCCAATACAATGCTTTAAAATTGTAATTATGTGGCAGATGATTGTAATTACAGAGAGCATAAAGTGAGAGGATTATTGTAGTGGAAATTATCAACTACATGCACGTATTCAGCCTAATCATGCTATGTGAAGAGAACCGAACAGGTAATTTGCATAATACATGACCACAATAGGGCGTAAATGTATTTTTGTTCTTACGTTCCTGCCCATTTGCACTTTTCACGTATTGTAAAAATAAAAACAGTTATCTAAACATCAAGTGATGGAAAACAAAACCAGGTGGTGTGCAAATGATCGCAGAAAATTATGAGATCATTTTGGTGCTCGCAAACATTTTGTTTGAAAAGGCAGTGCATTTCTGCTTGTGTGCTCTTAGGAGCTCAAATCAACGTTTTCTCATAAAGTTCAGAGGCAACGCGTAGTAGAAACCTGGGCATTCATCTTCATTTTCCAGATGGGCATGCATATCAGGGAGATCTAAGCTCATTTCCGCTCTGCCATAGATCAGACGAAAAACCCATGGCACCACATCACTCCCTTTTCCCATTCGCCTGAGCTGAGAATTCGTGTTTGGACTGACTTCAGTCGACTTCAACCAGAGTGCCCGAAGTAAAACCCCCTTTATGTTTCGTGCATTAGCTCTGACGTGTAAGACGGCCTTAGAAACTGTTGCTTTTTCTAATTTGCCAGATATTAAACATTCCCGAAGAATCCGCATTCGAGGCGAGCTGTATGTTGTAGTTACATGCGCACCTGTCAGCCGAGCTCCTGGCCTTCGAAAATATAGATTTGTTGAATTTTTTATTTTGCGTTTTCTTAAATGAGATGTTTGGCACAAGAAGCACTTCGAAATATCTGCGCTAGGAGCGCAGATCCCCAAAAGAATTTCTCAAAATCCAAATTTGTATGTTAACACCCACAGCATAAGGAATTTCTTGCTTTAATTTCAGAAACAGATTTGAGTTTAATTTTGAGGTTTCCGTCCCGTCCTCCACATGCTGAGGACAGGTTCGAGTGAGTCTTGAGAAGATGGGAAAAAATTAATTGCGTTGCTACCGCCTGAGGTTAATGAAACTGTATAGGGCTGTTTATGGATGGCGAGAGCTTCAACGGATGTGTGCAGCAGCTGCACAGGGATGATATAGAGCCATTGGTCAGAATAAGAGATAAGCCATAGGAGGATCAAGGGAAGGAACATACACACACACACACACACACACACACACACAGACACACTTTTGCCTTTTATACTGATAAACACACACAGAGGTATACTGAATTGCTTTTTCAGGCCCTGCGAAAAGTAACAACACACGTGAAAGCTTGTGTCATTTTTTTTTTAAGATTTGGGACAGTCGGTCTTTTCACTGCTTTAATGCTGTTACTCAGCAACAGTGAAAAGATTGACTATCGCAAATCTCAACAATAAGAGCTCACCTATAGGTCAAGCGACAGACTTGATTTCTGAGAGCTAGATTTGTACATCTAGTAGAAAATCTGAGTGATGCTTGACCGCGCAAAAGTTGCTTCGTTGTAACTGTAAGTGGTTTTGAACATAGTGTTATGCATTATTAGGCAGTTTCAGGCTGGTGCATGCTGGCAAAAAAACACACAATATCATGGCCGTATATATTTGTGTTACAAGGTGGTTAAAGCGTAACCCCTGGTCAAAGCGTGACTCCACCCACTGGCAATATTTGAAAAGTGGGCAGATCCCAAGGAGATAGAGGGGACGAACTAAATGTGTGGTGAGATTGTAACAAGGGCGTGGTGATCTTGAACCTGCTTACGTCATTTTTTGGACCCAACATCCAATAGGAAAATTCAACTGCAGTAGCCACAGTTCAACCTGAAGAGGGCAGCACTCAGTTTTTACACCATATATTGTAGTATTGAAACACTTTATATCCAAATGTCAAAAAACTTACTAAAATCAATGAACAACACTAATAAATCCCCTTTCATACAAATCATTAACTTAAAAAAGTTGGTTTAGGGTTTAGTTACGCTTAAAATTGTATGAATTTTTGCATTTTCGTTTGTATGTTTGTTTTCGGTAAAATCTACTTTCAACCCAGTAACGTTGGAATTAAACTGTCAGAAAAAAATATCAAGCTGGGGCAGTATACAAGAGGTCCAAAAATCTATCATTAAGGTACAGATATGTATACATTTGTTATCAATATGTACTTTTGAGGTAATAAAAATGCACTCTTTTGCACTAATAGGTACTTATATGAACTCAAAGGGAGTTAAACATTTGATTCTTACCGTTTTGGAATCCATTCAGCTGATCTCCGGGTCTGGTGCTATCACTTTTAGCATAGCTTAGCACAGTCCATTGAATCTGATTAGACCATTAGCATCTCGCAAAAAAATAACCAAAGAGTTTCGATATTTTTCATATTTAAAACTTGACTCTTCTGTAGTTACTTCGTGTACTAAGACCGACGGAAAATTAAAAGTGGTGATTTTCTAGTCAGATATGGCAAGGAACTATACTCTCATTCTGGCGTAATAATCAAGGACTTTGCTGCCGCAACATGGCTGCAGCAGGCGTAGTGATATTGCGCAGTGGCCGAAAATAGTCCCCTGCTATTGAAAGTAACCGAGAGGACTATTTTCGTGCAATGCATAATATCACTACACCTGCTGGAGCCATGTTACAGCAAAGTCCTTGATTATTACGGCAGAATCTTATCAACAAGCCACATCAACTCTTTAGTGTCTGTTCCATCTTTAAGCAATGCTATATTTACATTTAATTCATATATGTTACAGTATTTTCAATCCGACATATATTCTTTCAAACCTGTGCTGTAATTCAATTGGCTGTGATTGATCTGATCCCTTAAAACTTAAAGTTTAACTTTACCACTTTTCACTCCATTTTTTGGTCCATATGAAGAGCTCAGATCCAAAAGTCTCTAAATGCCACCTTGGTCAGTAATGAGATAATGATGTTAAATGAATGCTTTCGGCATGTATTATATGTTTATTAAATTCTTTAGCTTTAAATTCGCTTAATCCCGGTCTCAGGTCATACAGAAATAGCAGTTTGTTGGCAGAATCCACTAAACACCACAACAATTCTCAGCAAAGTCCTCTAAGTGCACAGAGGATGAACGAAGAATCACATTTAAACTTGTGTCCCTTGTAAGTACTTGGACCTAAATACAACACAAATGTGGCAGTCACATTATTTATTTATTTATTTTACCTTTATTTTACCAGGAAGGTCCCATTAGAATTAAGAGCAATCTCTTCTTCAAGGGAGTCCTGGCCAAGATGGCCTTAATAAAAAAAATTCATACACCTCACAAACAGGATGCACCAGACAGATTTTAAAGAAATCACTAATCCATAAATTAATTAAAACAACATTTCATTTTATAATCTAATAGATTTTTTTAAAACTTCAAAGAGTAAAAAACCTTGAGTGGAATAATAGCTTGACATTCATTACACAGCCACGGGGCATAGTATGAGAAAGATGATCATGGGTCACAGCGCACCCTAATGTGTGGTTCAGTTTACATTCTGACTTCATATGGAGCCCATTTTCATGAAATGCATAAAAAATAGCATGCAGTTGAAAAGTTGTGCAATACATACGGTAATTTTGCATGCATATGATACGCCAGTCCTTCTCGTTCACTTAAATGGCGTATCTTTTCATGACGTTTTATTTATTGTTTTTTTTTACCATTGTCGCATGGGTTTGGGGTTAGAGCAAGTTTTTGTTACATAAAATGACATCCTAACCCAAACAAAAACTCCAAGCGACCAAATAGACAAAACATGAAGAAACTTATATATTAAATTGCATCCTAAAGCAAATTCCAGATCTAACCCCAAACCCATGTGACAATGGTTTAAAAAAAACTGAAAAAAAAGATAAACCAAATAAATAAAACGACACGAAAAGATGAAGGTTTTAAAAGGTTTTGCCCAAAAAATTTGCATGCACTTAGAGGGTTTTGCAGCGAAAGAGGAAGCACATGCATCTACAAAAGGATGTAAAAAAGCGACTCAGCACCTTTTTACTTGCGTAAAATGACATACAGTAATTTTTTTTGTTATATTTGCAGCTTTTCACAATTTAATAAGTGTGTCATGATTGCGACAAAGTGTCGTATTAACCAAATCCACATTACAGGAACTAACCTTTTCTGGCCCCGTGTGCCATTAATGTCATGTCTTTCTGTAATTGGACAGATTGTTTTTCATGTGGCCTGATTGTTACTCATTCAATGATTGGCTGAATGCATTTGACCCCCCTGCCCTCGCCTAACTAATTGCACTGCCACTCTGATAAGCACATCAAACCACAATAAGCACTTAAATGCCAAGCAGAACTCAGTATTGATTGAATCAAATTATATCTGCTATTAAAACCAGCTCATCTGGACATAGATAAGAACATACAATTCTCTTAAATTGCCATCATCAGCCATTGAAACATGAGGCTGGTTTGTGCTAATCCACTGGGGCAGAAGTAAAATGTAGGCAGACTCCGATGATTTCAGCAACCAAATTGGTTTTCTGTTGTGATAATTTAGAGCATTTGTTAACAAAGGATCTCATCACTAACCGTGCATATGCATTATCTGTGTTGTAAAACATCCATGCAGACATTTTATTATTGAAATCATGTGTTTATACACTGATGCTCAAGAAGGCAACATACTACATTAAGAGCCTGATGCTGGATTCTTAAAACAGTCTTAAGGAAAAAATGCTTCTTTATTACATTTTTTTTATATTTAAATTTAAGAAAAAGTTATTTTGTATTAAAGATAAAACACTTCCCAGGGAAGTGTTTTTATTTTTTATTAAGGTTGTTTTTAAGAAACAAATTCTTGTAAATAACATCTTAATGTTGTTACAGTATAACCTAACAGTTGTCTTAAAGGTATACTTCACCCAAGAATTACAAATCTGTCATCAAACTAAGATACTTAGATCATTACATTTATGAAAATATCTTCTTTTGTATTGAACAGAATAAAGAAACTCATACAAGTTATGAATAAGATATGGGTAAGTAAATGAGGACAGGATTTTCAGTTTTGTGTGAACTATCCCTTTAAATCTCTGCAGTCTAATTTTTTTTTTTTTTTACATATTATTTGTGTCGTACCATTTAATACATTTTGAGTCATTTTGTGTTAAAATAAATCAAAGGGACAACACAAGTTGTTTTTAGATGTTTTTTAATTAGTTTTTGTTTTTAAACGTGACGTACATTGTGTCAATTTATTTTCCAAAGTTTGGTTTAATAAACTGAAAAAAATAATTCATTCAATTTACTTTTTATTTTATTTTAAGGTAAGTGGTTGCAATCAATTTATTTAAGCTACATTTAAACAAAAGTTTTTTTTAATTTTAATTTATTTTACTTTTTTAAAATGTAGCTTAAATAGATTGATTGCAACCAATTACCTTAAAAAAATTAGTTAATTGAATGGATAATTTTTTTCAGTGTAATAAGGAATTACATATTGATATAATAATAATCAATATTTACATTTCATAATTAGAAATTTTGCATTTATTCTGCTAAAGTGATCTGCAAAGTGATTCAAAACATTGGAGCGGTCACAAGAATTATGTTTTAATACACAAAAAAAAATTATTATGGCATTTTTTAACACTAGCTAACTTTTACTTCTTCCATATTAAATTTGTTGTCAAACTATGGGCAAAAAAATCTTGTACTATAATATGTGACAGTTAAAGCTGTTTAACATATCACAAATTTATAGGATATATAACAGTTAATAGATAAAAATGTTTGTTACCTCGAATCAAGAACAGACTAGAATAAAATCGTGTAATTTTATTTATTAATAAAAAATAAGCTGTTTTAAGAACATTATGTGAGAACTTACAGAAAAAAAATCAACAGTTGCAGGTTTCAATTGTAATTTTTTTATTAAAAATATTTTATCTATTCCTAACGTATCATATTTTTAATTTTGTCAAACCCATCAAAAGCTACATAAGATATACAAAAGATCAGTGGCCGCTGGTGACTTCTCTTCCGAGGGGCGCAAATTCAAAAAGTGTCTTGTGTGTTGCTCCTCATGTCAAAATATGTGTCTATTGCGCCATGTGAACCATGTGCATCATGCATCTTTTCAAAATACGTGCCTGCTGCACACGCGTCAAAATGGTTTATGATAAAAGAGATGCTCAAGTTCACGAAATACTCGCAAGACACTCACTTAACACTAAACTCTGATTACACATGAGATTAAGCGAGTATCTGGCAAACAAGCCGTCTTTTTAAAATCATAAACCCCTTTGAAGCGTCCGCAGAAGGCACTTATTTTGACATCACGTGTGATGCACTTAAGTTTACATGACGCCACAAACACACATGACAGGCTACGTACATGTTGTGACGATATCTGGGCAGTACTGAATTAAAAACAAATTTTTATCATTCTTAAAATACAAACATTTTCCAGATTCTGCAAGCCGAATGTGTGTCCAGTTTAGGATGCTATCTATATGCTATAATTAAATTTCCTCACATCAAAGTAATATCATTAAATCCTGACTTATATTTTTGAGCTCACTGTGTTATTTTTCCTTTCGAGGATGTGGTTTACAAGTTTGATTTTTCTTGGCTTCAGTGAGAAAAGTAAGCTTTCTGTCAACCCTGTTATGCAGACCCCCTTCCAGGATGACTTTGGCTGAAAAAATATTGTGGAACAACCGGAGGGCTGCTCATCACAGCAGTCAAGCAGCGAAGAAGTCAAGGGAGTTAATAATGATGTGTATTTCACTCTCACATCTGTGGTGCTCTCTCACCGGTGCACCGCTGGTTGCTTGTGTATAGAGAGAGATTTGCACTAGCAGAGTGAATATACTTTAAGTATCATTGAGATGTCCCGCTGACGGCAGCTACCTTAATGTAAGTGCCATCGTTTCCTTTCATGCTTCCTTGCAGGAGCAGAGATGTCTGCTAACAGCGGAAAAATGCAAGCGTTATATTCTTTTTTTATATCCTGCATGGACCAGAAATGTAGCAGAAATCAAAATGGAAGTTTTTTGGCTTGAAGTATGAATGTGTTAGCCCTAAGACAACATGATCTCATGGAAAGTTGTGTTATAGTCATGAAAAATTTGATTCATTTATTCGTGTCCCACGGCACAAAATTCAGCTTTTTTCATGCCTTGCGCATGAGGTGGGTAGAGTACCCAAAATCTGTAGTCAAGTAAAAGTACAAGTGCTTATACAATAATTTACTCAAGTAAAAGTAAAAGTATCAATCTAATTATTTACTTGAGTAAGAGTAAAAAAGTATTAGATGAAAAACTACTCAAGTAGTAAGTAAGTAAAAGTACAGTTTTTTCAAAAGAAATGTACTTGAGTAAGAGTAAAAAGCACCCATCCTTAAATTTACTCTAAAAGTACTAGTTGCCCAAAAAATGACGTCTCGACATCTGACGTGTTTATGTTTTACGTGACGTGACATCATGACGTAATGAAAAGCTATAAAAAGGGATCAGAGCGGTCAGACTGAAATGGATTTCCGGAAATGCAATTTGAAAACGATTTCAAACCACCTCTGGATGTAGCCTGAAACGGATTGGCAAAAACAGATTAAAAGTGGTTTTTGGCCGTTCACAGTTCACACATTAAATGAAATTGGATTCCAATCGGATATGCATCAAAATTGGATTTGGGCTGACAGTGTGAACAAGGTCTGATACACCTCCTACTGCATCAGCTGCCTGTGAGAGGCTTGATACTCACAATTTTGAAATTCAGCTTCTGCTTAAGTTAAATTCGATGTTTTATAACTTTGAGTAGCATGCTGCATACTGAAATTAGGTAGTCTTATAGTTTGATAATTAAATATAAATAAATACAAACAGTTGTAAAGCAGGATAAAACCTTTTAGGTGGTTCATTCACTTCATGTTTTTTTTAGATTAAAAGCTTAAACAAGAATCTCGAGTTCTCATTCTTCCTGATACTTTTACTTTTTTAATATTCAAGTACAATTTTAATGTGGTACTTTTTTACTTTTACTCAAGTATGATTCTGGTCAGATACTTTGCATTGAGTAAAATTCCAATATCATAAAAAAAATACAAGTAAGAAAAGGTTTGTACTCTAAAAATACTTTATTTGTACCAAACAGGAGATAAAGAATTTACAAATGTGCGAAAAGCCGTTTCAGCACTTGGACAGTGTCCTGAGTTTTTTTTAAGCATTACTTAAAAATGTTTCTCATCTCACCATATCCACAGGTACAGAGTCATCATATACAATAAATCCGTGAAGTAGCATTTAAAAAAAAAAAAAAACATTTAAAAACATGCATTTGTTTAAACCAAAGCATTTATTGGTAACACTTTATTTCGATAGTCCACTTTAGACATTTTACTAATTATAAGTAACTTTGCAACTACTTATCAACTACCAATCTTTAGAGAATTAGTAGCCTGTCTGCTTAATATCTACTAACACTTTTTTGTGATGATATCTCAATAGACATTCAACTGACTATAAGTATCTTTGCAGGTGCATGTCAACTTATTCCACTAACCCAAACCTCTTCCCTAACCCCAACCTTTACAGTCTACTAATACACTTATGTCAGTTAGTTGACGTATAGTTGCAAATTATTGAAAGTTAGTTGACATGTAGTTGCAAAGTTATTTATGGTTAGTAGAATGTCTAAAGGGGACTATCAAAATAAAGTGTAACCTGTCCAAGAGACTCAATAATAATCTTTTACATTCAATCCTTTAATCTTTCATATTTAAAAGCGTTTTTGTGCTGCTGCGCATTCATGTATGTGATCAGCAAACCCGCATTGTCATGCCGTTTATATAGGCGCATACTAGTAATGCGCTCTTTAAATAACAAAAAACATATTGCGCCATTGACTTTAGACTTTAGACCAGGTTTTTGTTGGTCAATGGCATAGTCTATTTTAGTTGCCTCAAAATAGCAACGCGCCAACAATGCGCCTGAACACACCTCGTTTTCAGATCAGAACGCCAATGGGTGCTAAAGGGGACGCAAAGGCATTTGCTATGTAAACAACGTGGCGCTAAACATGAAAATGATAATTGCGTAAGGTGGAAACTAGCAAAAGACACTTGCGTCGCGCATTGCGCTGCATTGCGCCGGGTGCAAGATAGAGCCCCATAGTCTCTCACCTTCCCCTGTGCAGATCAGTGATTTTTAATACAACATTCTGCACTTCAGTTTTCCTCAGAATCTAGGCTGTAAGGTAAACTAGAAGCTATCGGCTATTTTAAGAGTTGGAGGAGCCATTTTGTATCTCTTGACAGCTTAATGTTTCAGTGGAAATTATGTCAAATATTCACAGCGCCTGATTATAGTCCCCTGCTATTGAAAGTAACTCTTTGGTTATTTAGCGCGATGCTAATAATCTAATCAGATTCAATGGATTATGCTAAACTAAGCTAAAAGTGGTACCGCCAGATCCAGAGATCAGCTGAATGGATTTACAAAACGGTAAAAATCTAATACTTAACTATAGGGGAGCTGGAAAATGAGCATATTTTCAAAAAAAGTGGAGTGTCCCTTTAAATAACAGCCAAAATAAACGACAAAGTAGTTCTCTTCATTCATTTTGTTTCTCTTTTGTATAGGGAGTACTCAAATCTCCATTACATTATTCTACATTGAAAATTTCAGCTTGTGTAACTGGCATTCAATAGTCTTGTATATTATTTGGAACGACTCCCCACAAGATAGTCACTGAAAATGACATCGTTTTCCAATGTGTGCCGTTTAATTTAGAGCACGGACTGTGGTTATGAGTAAATAATTTCTTTCTCCAGCTGAAAATTGGAAAATAACAAGCATGGCACAATGAGTTTGGATGATGGATGTGCAGCATGAATAGCTTTTGAAAGGACACCGGCGGACCCTCATAGTGGCAAAGCGACAATCATAACAGGATAAAAGGAAAGAGAGAAAGAATATTGCCACCCCAGCAATACAGGATATGGATTAAGATGTCATAATAACAGATATTTAATTAACTATTTTCAAGAATGAGGAATGAAACAGTAGTTGTCCATCGTCCACTGCCACGGGGGGCATTTTACTTTATACTTCATTCACTTCTCACAGCTCAGTCTCTATGTGTGTCCATCTTCTCCAATATTTTTGACCCTCATGCTGTATTGATATTGACTTTACTGTCTTTATGTTTCAAGTCCTAGATGACTAAAGTGTGCCAAGAAATAATCTAAATAAAATGAATGAACCTGTTATTTTGTACTTAACAATATTCCTTTGATCTTTTCAAATGCATTGTGGGATTAACAGCTAAACATTTTTTGTTTTTTGTTTCATAGATGGATTCTTTGTAAGCCCAAACAGAAGAAATCAAAAATTTGGCAGAAGGTATGTGTGTGATGAATGTTAATTATAATTTTATGGAAGTGTGTTATGAATGGAGTTTAATTATGAATAATGTTATGAAAGAAATAGCTTATAATCAGTAATCATGGACATTTTCCGGGTTAAACGCGACACATATCACTACTTCAAACCTCTTATATGCTTTCATATAGTAAATTCTGTTTATTTTTCATCCGCTGCTACCTTTGGAGTATTGTGTCACATTGTTGACAGGCTCGGCACAAAAGTGGGAATTTTAATTATGCCCAGGACATAAAGCCAACAGCCTGCTCCTTTGTTCCTGCTAGGCAAATGTTCATCCTCACCCGAAGGAATTTAATATCAGAAAAACATTGTTATCTTTAACCTTGAGAGGCGCAGTTTCTTCGCCATACATAAAAGCGTCTGTGCACTCTCACGTGTGGGGTTGAGTGGGTATGAGATCATTGTTTGAAGAATGAACCCGCTGGGTCCAAATCAATTACAACCGTTGTGGTTTCGCTTTCCATTGGTAATTATAGGAAAAAACATTTGCGAGCCAGCCGTGCAGTCAGATGTAATGTGATACACAGACAAACATGCTTTCTACATTGTCTGTCTTGAAAGTGGTTGTTCCAATGGAGATATTGGGTGGGTTTATATGTTGCAAGGTGGTCTGCTATATCTACCTTTTCATTTGTGCGGACCCAGTGTAGCACTTAAACATGGAAAAATCAGATTTTTTTATTATATGTTTCCTTTAATATTTAAAACTATATTATAATTATACATAATATAAAAATTAGGGCTGTCAAAAGATTAATCGCGATTAATCGCATCCAACATAAAAGTTTGTGTTTACATAGCATATGTGTGCTTACTGTGTATAAATATTATGTATATATAAATACACACACATTCATGTATATATTTAAGAAATATTTGCATTTAAATACTGTATATACATTTCTATAATTTATATTATATATAAATATTTTATATATAAATATAACAATTTTTTCTTAAATATATACATGATTGGGTGTGTTTTTATATATAAATAATAATCATACACAGTACACACACATATGTTATGTAAACACAAACTTTTATTTTGGATGCGATTAATCGCGATTAATCTTTTGACAGCCCTAATAAAAATACATTTTTGCCAACATATTATTTATTTTAATACAAAAAATAATAATAAAAAAAAATAGATTACGTGAATAATTAAGAACTGCTTAAAAAAAAAACATCTCAAAGTCAGACCTAAGAAGCTGCTTGGTAAAATAAACGTTTAGATTTTTTTTCTTATCACAATACAAAATATATAAATACATAACATGTACATAAACACAAACATATACATAATTTGTGTGTTATTATTTTTCCAGAATCCATATTATTTATAATTTCTAAGCTTTTCGAAAACCATATAACCCCCTTTGGTACAGTACATATCTGTTTGTGAGCCACACTTTTCATCATTTGTGTATTTATTTGTGTGAGGCCTGCAGAGGAAAGCACCAGCCAGGCAGCGGTGTACAGCAATCACACATTCAATCATGACCCGTAAGGCATGACATCAGGCATCAGCTGTGTTTGTCGGTGCCGGTGGGGCGGGCGAAGGTGCGGGGAGGGGGGCAGGAATGAGAAAACGAAGGCCAAACACAGGGCTGGCGTCACCGGCAGGTCCTGCCTGTGAGTGAAAGGCAATTACAAAAGGGCCCGTACCCCAGCTGATAACAGTTTGTTATCTGCCAAAGCTGACATCTTAAAAAGAAGTGAAACCACAGGGAGTGAAAAAGAGTTTTTTTGAACCAAAGAGTAGAAATTGAAGAGAATCATTGATCCTATGAGGGAAATCTTATGTCATATCATATGATTGTTGTTTTTAAATCATTTGATGGACTTTTGCTTTTTTTAATTTGTTAGGAAGCTGACGCGGCGTGACGGTGGCAATAAAAGACATCATATGGTTTTGAACCCAGGTCGCCCTGTTTATAACACATTAGTGTCTGTGCCTCTTGGTTTTACAGCAACAGTACTGTGCAAAAGTTTAGGCCACCATGCCACCATTAGATTTTTGTTTTTGCAATGGTATAGTGACCATATTTATTTATTTCTCAGTCTCTTTATTACAATACAATCAGAAAATACAAAAAAATTATAAGCAAAAGTGTCAAGTATTTAGTATGACCTTCCCTTACTTACCTGCTCTTTTAAACCAAAAAATAAAATAAAAATGAAAGCATACTTTTTTATCTAAAGACTTCAAGGTAGGTCACACTAAATACTGACTTTTGCCTGTAGCCATTTTGTTGCATACATATTTTAAATTTTTTCTGTATGTATTTTATTAAACCGAGGGACAAATAAATATGAATGGGCATTAAAAGTTAAACAACAAAGCTGGTGGTGGCCTAAGACTTTTGCACTGGTTTAGTTTTCGACTAATCTCTCCCAATGATGGTTATTTCCTTAAGTTCGACTTGAAGGGTTTCATACCATGTACTGCCAGGTTTATCAGTGGTTCAATGGAGCAGCAACGACCTAAGATTTCCAACCACACCAATGATTCAATGCCTCATTGGCCATGCGAATAAATGCACAAAAAAGATGAGAATGAGGAGTCATTTGGCTCTCGGTCGCACATTAAGGTCCCACGGGGGACCCTAAAATGCCCGTAGGAACAGTTTGGGCCGCAATTGGGTCTCATTAAATCTCGGTAGATGCTAATACTGGCCTTCATATTGTACACAGTAGCGTGTTGCCCTATTTGTCACCTCATTACGGTTCTCTATCATGCATGCATAATCGTCTTCCTGGAAAAGTCAGATTTGGTTTAGCCTTTCTTTTACATGTATAAGTGAATCCATTTTTACTCCTCGGATGGATACGGATGCTGGACGGTCAATTAGATGTGACTCCAGTTTGATTTGAAAGTTCTCATTAAGGGCTTAATAGCTTTGTAGGCTGAGGGCGGCCATCTGGCGGTGCAGTGTTTTCACTACACAGTGGGCTGAGTGGCTGGCAATAATCAATAGAGCCCTCCCATACGACCTCATTACTTTGCACTGCGCTGTAACTCAGGGCGATAGACCTATGAAATTTTAAACAACTTTACGAGATCCAGATGCCGTTCTTCTGCCAAATAAATTCTCCCAGCAGTAAAACCATCGGCAACACCTTTGCTTCGTATCAACATTTGTTTAGAAGTGGAAAGGGGCCTTTTCGGCAAGAAGATGCGCTCTTAGTAGGTCCTGCAGCTCCAGAGTTGCCTCGGGCGAACCTTTTTTGATTTCCACTATCTTATCTTATGAAAATTATTGGAGGAGTTATTCATACTTCTCAGGAGGACTCGACTGTAGAACATGAGAAGCAGAGGAGCTCGGGGCTCGGAGCCAGATTCGGTTTAATTGACTCACGTTGGGCCTGTAAACAAACAATGCAGATCTCTACACGCTGTCGTGTACTGCAAATGCTCTGTTGTTGTGAGAAACCTTTGTGTTTTGCCTATACACTGATAAAAGCTGTTTAAACCAGCCTTTTGGGGTGTACACACCAAATGCGAAATCAATGATTTGCATGAGTAGTTAACATGTGGGGCCCTATCATACACCCGGTACAAAGCAGGGCAATGTGCGACGCAAGTGTCCTTTGCTAGTTTTGACCTCGGCACAATGATCATTATCACGTTAAGCGCCACGTTGTTTAAATAGCAACTGCATTTGCACCCAATTTTGCGCCCAAGGGCTTTATGATCTGAAAATGAGGTGTGTTCAGGCGCATTGTTGGCACGTTGCTATTTTAAGGCAACTAAAATAGACTACGCCATTGACCAACAAAAACCTGCTCAATGGGGCAATGTTTTTTTTTTCAGGAGACAATGCGCATTTGCTTGTCACATGAATGCACAGCAGCACATAAACATTTTAAAATATAAAAAACATAGGATTAAAATGTAAAATATTATTATTGAGTCTCTTGGACATAAATGAGGACAAATTATGAGACGTTAGAAGGTGTAAAAATCTGCTTCACCCTGTAGCCTGGTAAGTAAATAAATGCTTTGCTTTAAACAAATGCAGCTATTTTAAATGATTTTTTAAATGCTACCCCACGGATTTATTGTATATGTTGACTTTGTACCTGTGGATATGGTGAGATGAGAAAGATTGTTAAGTCATGCTTTTAAAAAAAAAAAAACATGGCGCTGTCCGGGTGCTGAAGGCTCTCCGCGTGTTTGTAAATTCTTTATCTCTTCTTTGTATTTTTAGAGTACAAACCTTTTCTTGCATATTTGCTAATTATTTTATGAGATTACAATGATTATGTAGGATATCAATACGTTTACAGAAATTAAAAACCTGCTATTTTTACTCCTATGACTGAAAGAAAAAGGCTTTTTTTACAATTTTTTACATTAATCGTAAACTGGTGGTCTTCTTCCTCCACTTAGTTTTTCAGTTTACAAATTCTGCTTTCTAAATAGAGATTAGGCATGGCGCCAGGCGCAACTGGCTGTTAAAAGGCATGAGAGGTGAGACTGTCATTGGTTTATTGCACGTTACGCCAAAAACACACCCATTTCTCATTAGGTGAATAGGAACAACCCTTTTAGATGTGCGCTTGGAGCACAAACCATTTTTCCCGTCTTTAAATTAGCAAAAGTTGGTTCGGACACGCCCATTTAGCCGTGGGCTTTAGACCATGTGCTTATATCGTTAAAATAGGGCCCACAAAGTCAATGCAAAGAAGCGAACTTGTGCGGAGAAATGTGAATGATGCAAAATTGGGTGGCACGGTTGTCGCAAAAATATGCACTATTCGCCTTAAGCCCGCGATACACTGCAGGATTATTGCACTCCTGTAAGATCATTACCTTATTACATTGTGTGACATGGATCATTTGACCTTGGGTACGACAAGCATGTAAACTGTACGATGATGACACCTATCTATTGAATCGGAGGCTTCGACGGCTGCGTCACACGTTAGTGCAACGTCACTAGCATACGCTCGTGGTAAACAAATACCAGTACGCAGGTCGTAACAGCAAACACACTGTGCGTTGATAATGCTGAATTTCTGACACTGTCAGAAAACTATCGTAGGCTATCTTTGGACGCAAGACCGGGAAAACCAACATGATCTCACGGAAAGTTGTGTTATAGTGACAAAATTATTTTATTAATTTATATGTGTCCATGGAACAAAATTCAGCTTCAATGTTTTTTTTTTCGTGTCACTCAGCAAGAATTTCTACAAATTGTTTTCGTGTCCGTGGCACAACTTTCTTTTTTGTGTCATTTTATGTATTGTTTGCTCTTTTTTTCACCCTATTCTTAAATCATTGTCGCTTGAGGTTGAAGACCACAGATGAAGAGCCACGACCACAGAAATCGCGACGATTGTTTCACAATAGCAATCTTTGTCTGGGACAGCCAAAAATCATGCAGTGTCTCCCAGGCTTTAAACGCACCTTTGCGCAAGTTAAAAATATTCACGTCACAAAGTTAGATCCCGCAATTAATCAAAAGCGAGGAACGCAATGTTTTCCGTTCGGTGTGTATGCAGCATAAGAATGTTTAGTTGGTCTCCAGGCCTGGCCAAGCTGGTAGTTAGCTGGCTTAGCTGGTTAGTCAACCTGTGGCTGCATACCTACAGTACAATCAGGAAAAAATGTTCAAAATATGTACCCCAGCTAACACTGGGGCATGACCCTTTCAAAAATGACAGATTTCCACCTACGGAGTTCATATGCCTCAGAGGTATTGAGAGCTTATTAGTATCCAAAAATACGTACAAATATACATAAAACTATACAGTAGATACGTTTTAAAGATGCAATTTGTATAATCTGCGCCGCTAGTGGGCGCCAGATCAACTCAACAACAATGACGTAGATTAATGACGCTCTGAAGCAGCGTAGACTGATGGGATTTGTTGTCTTTAACTCAAACGCTGATGGCCATCAATCAGATAGTAAAGAGAAATCATGTTACACATGAGGTAAAGTAATCAAGTTTTATAAATGTTGTGTTTGATGACATCGGTTTTTTTATTATGTAAGGTTTCATGTAATGTTCAAAACGCAATTGTTAGTCATAGATGTTACAGTATTAGTACAATACGATGGTTTGTTAACACAGCACAGAATTAAGTGTTCAGATGAACAAACTTACCATAAAAAAGCAAGTGGCCCGACAGACACTATTAATTCCACATTTGTCCACGACACTGTTGTCATGTGGTTATTAAGTCAGTAAAGGCGGTAACAAAGGGTTACGTAGATATTAACGTCATTTACAGGCGACTCCACTGCCCCGTGTTACTGTTTAGGGCAGCAATTTTCTCATAATTTACAAGTAGTTGAAAACATTATAGATACTGTTAGTAATCAGCTGGACAAAATATATAACACCGGACTAATGGTTTTTGGATATTTTACTGCAAATATCTTACAAATTGTACCTTTGTGTGTAGCCATATTTTATTTCTCACCAAGTGACTCTTTTCTTTAGTCTTAGGTTATAGTCTATTGCCAGTCAACTGCAGACTCTCCCCTGCAGTAGAACTGACAGTTACTGCCAGTATATGTGCTGTAGCCATTAGCCGAATGTGCGGTTTGGACGAATCTTGCTCAGTTCTCTCAAAAGGTTGCAGTAAAAAGATGTCTATCTGTCATTCATGTCCTGGGGCTGCTATTTCTGCTGTATCCGAAGACAACAAGCAATCTAGTAAAGAGAGGAGACTCATATTTTGTAGAGCACTTGAGCACAGGTTTTTGTGAAGCTCCGAGCGAGTCTAATTACCAGAGGATGGGTGAACAGATACAGATTCAGTCTTCATGCTCATTTGAATTGTTTAGCTGTGTCTCTGTAGACACTGTTCTTCCCAGAAGCAGACTGCAATCATATCGATGCTTCGGATGGCAGATGATTAAGAGCGAAAGAAATTGGGAACGCTTTGGTGAATTGTTTGAGGCACAAAACAAATGAGTGTATAGCGATCATCATCATTTTCTACAGGAAGGAGGCTGTCTTAGAAAATCTAGATTATTCCTTAATGTGAAGAGTTTACAGTAAATGGCTCAGTGATTTTATTTTGTGATTTTAAGGCTCAAAACAAAGGTTTGGGCAATACTTTTCGAAATCCAGCTCACACAGAATTGACCTGCTGCATATTCATATCTATTTACAGTAGTTTTCCAAATTATACAGTTATCATGTTAATAAAGCAATACGCCCCAAGAAGCAGTGGGTTACCAGTGCATTTTATAACTGTTATAAAATGCACTGTAACCCCACTGCTTTGCGGGGGTTATTGCGTTTATAAAACGGTTACTTCATATGCATAACGTTAGCAGGATTTCATAAAATAAAACACAAATAAGCTGTAATTATATTAGTTCAAATATTACTCTTCCGCCAAACAAAGTAGTTCCTCAGAATCAAGTGTGACTGAAACAGAGCGCAGTTCCCAACCAACACAGACGCAGCAAAGACACAATGAAAATATAATTTAAGACTGTGGTGTTTATTTTATAAACCAACACTCATCTAATTTATACATTAACATTTATATCGTGCAACTGTTAAAGTGATTATCAAATATGCTTGGAAGCATGCATAACTCTTTCCCCTTCAGCAGTTTTTTTTTTTTAGGTTGCCACCCAGTTTTAGTTTAATGCCTTGCAGAAAAATTATCTTCTTTAAATAAACATAAAATATCAAATGAAAGAACAGACCCTCCGCTTTCAAACAACAACAACAGAAAAAAAAAACATTTCATCCTACCTTCATTTGTTCTCTTATCACCTCAGATTTTTTAGCTAACCAATCAGAATGAAGAACCAGAACTGCCTGCTTTATAATATTTATTATATGTTTATATTATTTAAATATGTGTGGCCCCGTCTGTGAAATTCAGTCTGAAGCTTTATAATCTTATTATCATTGATTTTAAAAAGAAACTGTGGTCCAATTCACAGTTTTAAATTTCCTTTGGTGTGTAAGTGTGTACTAGCACATGTTAACGATATGCAAAATATACAAACTTCAAAGTTAATGATGATTATCATCTCCAACGTAAATCTCTTTTCTCGGACTACAACAAACACACAGATTGTAGGCAACAGTTTACTTCATGAGCTTGTTGCCATGGACACGACCGACATGATCATAATTTCTCCCGCTGCAGCTCATAGCCTGTAAGTTAACTCATGTTAGCATTGTATTTAAGCTAATCTTTCAAACATGGTAAGGGGCGTCACATTTCCGGCTGACGTCAGAGGTTTTCAGGCCAATCACAACGTACAGATTTGCTGGCCAATCAGTGACACAGCACTTTTCAGATCAATGAGTTTTGTACAAAATCAGAGCATTTGAGGAAATCAGTATATCTGGTGCTATAAAAATGTACGGTATGTGGAAAATAATGTGTTTTTAACCATAAACCATGCAAACACTTTGTATTAAATACACAAAATAACATTGTTGTTGTTTTTTAATGAAATAGGTGCACTTCAATATTTTAATATTTCAATAATTTCTTTTTTGTACAGTGTGTTAAATATTTCTTGTTGCACTTACATTTTTAAGGTTAATCAACTTGAATTTACAGTTAATTTGATCTTTCTTGACTAGTGAGGGGTTACTATGGGGCAGTTTCCCGGACAGGGAATGTCCTAGACACAAATAATTGTAAGAGCTGTCCAAACTGAAAACAACTTAAACTAACATATCTTAAAATACATCAGTGCCCCTTTCTTTGCCTCAAATTGCACACAAGTAATGTTTTTAGTAAGGCATTTTTGTTTCAAACTAGTTATAGTTCTTAATTAAACTAAGGCCTAGTCCTAATTCCTGTCAGGGAAACCACCCCTATAAATTATAAAATAAAGTTGAATTAGCATAAGTTAGGCTATTACACCTTTTTTTTAATAATTTATAGCAACTCCTCACTAGTCAAGAAAGTTGAAATGAATTGTAAATTCGAGTTAAATTTGAATTGACAGTGCAGTGAACACACATACTGATAATGTATCACTTGAATGCACTGCAAGTCGCTTTGGATAAAAGCATCTGCCGAATGCATAAATGTAAGTAAATGTAAATGCTAATAGCAACCTTTTTAAAGTAAATAAGATCCGAGAAAGTTTGAGCTGATTATTATTGCCATGGATGACATTATCTATGCACACTTTTTTGATAGATGAAGAAGATCAGTGTCTTATTAACTGATGAAAAGTATAAGTGTCTATATACTGACATATCCTTCATTTTTAATACGTCTGCTTTAAGCAAACTCACTCTCCAGGGAATCTCTTTAATGTAATGATAATGGGTCCAACAAATTTATCAGGGCTACGATCGAGTCATTTCGGAAATTATCATCTCTCATCCAATAGTGCAATATTAACATATTTCTCTGCAGTAACTATCCCATTAACTGAGTTTAGTTAACTGAAGTAGAAATCATCATACGGTTACGGATGACTGATAATTATACCATACTTTTATTAGAGAAATCAACAGGGTTTACAGTAGCTGCTTTATCCTCTATTTGATTGTGGATTTAAGCATTATTTCAAAGGATTGTTCATATAATACACTCATATTTATTAATGCCATATCTGCCTATGAGAGATGAATTTCCCAATTCTATTATAAAGCTCTTTTCCTCTAATTCAGTCTTTATATTCTACCACACGTTTTGCTATTTACTGTCTGTATCTGTCAAATCGTACATGTGCCTGGTGAGAAGAATAACTCCCATTCCAATAACAAAAATACTAACAATAAAACACCTCAGTCAGCAAAGGATTTCCAGCCTATATGAATGAAACATTTATCAACCACGGAAAAACAACATTTATCCCTCTGTTGGTATTCAAGACGAAGGAAACCGCAGCCGTCCCAGTACTGATACTGTCTCGTATCTGGTCTGTGTACAGTGTGTTTGTGTGTGTGTTCGGCATGCTGTAGAGAGCCGAAGCCACATTGCCCTGGGCCCCTGGAGTGCAGTGCTATCATGTAGCCCCAGGCTTTGTGCTTTATCAATGAGCCTGATGCATAGCATGATATCCCTCATTCTGACATTGAGCTCTACTCCTGTCGCTATTTCCCGGTGTCTCAAAGCCTTTAGTTTACACTGAACAAAGCTTGGGAATGCACAATTGGCAATGCACAGTCGCACATACCTACACGCATTTTATGAGTTATATGTGACTACTTGGTTTACAAAATGTATATGCATAAAAGAGGCCCATAGGTCAGTTGGTTTAACATTGTGTTAACATTGCAAAAGGTCATGTGTATGAATAATGAACACATCACTTGTATATGGAATGCACTGTAAGTCACTTCGGATAAAAGTAGAGAAGTAGAAATGCCTTAACCACGATAAAGGGTATTATTATCAAGCTTAAATTGCAGCTTTGCTTGTGTTTGAATCTTGATTTTAGCATCACATTCAATATGCAGGCAATAAGAAATGATTTCAAGGATGAATACATCCCTTGTTTTTTGATTCAGGGCAGCCAGCAGATTGCAAAATGGATGAGGATAATTCTGGTTTACAGATTCAGTGTGCTATCTCTTAATCTGATTATCGCCGCGCTGCTCATTCGCATCTCATTCGGGCCGACATGCATGACTTACACTTAAAATATGCTTGTTAAAATACATATAAGAATGAAAAACAAGCCCTGTTGCCATAGAAATGAAAGCTAGAACCAACAGCTTTCATGTTGTCCCATTTTTTTGCTTTAATTTGGCTATAATAGTCCTGTGTGTTTGTTTGTACATCTAACTCAGTAATTTGTAATTGGTTGGTGGAATTTTAACATCACAACATTTGTCAGACTGATCTCACAAAAAGTCGTGTTTAGTCACAAAAAAATGTGATTAATTTATTTGTGTCCATGGCACGAAATTCTGCTTTTTTCATGCTTTGAGCACAAATTTCTATAAATAGTTTTTCATGTCCGTGCCACGACTTTATTTTTTGTGTCATTTTATGTATTGTTTTCTTATAGCTTTTTTCTATTTTCTTACCATTGTCGCTTGGGGTTGGGTCACTTTTTGTTACATTTTTAGACATCCTAACCCAAACCCCAACTCGTTTTTAAAAGCGGAAGAAAAACATGTAGAAACCAATACATAAAAGAACATCCTAACCCCAAGCAACAATTATTAAAAAATAGGGAAAAAATTAGAAAACAATACATAAACTGACACGAAAAAGAAAGTCGTGCTACAGACACGAAAAACTATTTATAGAAATTCTTGCTGAGTGACACGGAAAAGACATTCGTGCTCAAGTCAGAAAAAGCTGCTTTTGCAATCTCACGGCAATTCGTATGTATTTTACGAGGTGGCTAATTCGCTTTAATTAGTAATCAATACACCAAAGAAACATGGTTACTACACTTTTACCACAATAAAACCATGGTTAATTTTCGTAAGGGTTCTTGAATGATTCACTTTGTATGAATTACCCAACTCATAAACCACATATGAATTCCTATGTGATCAGGCTTGTTGTTCTCGGTCGACGCACACGCAATCTTTTTATTGACAAGCGATCTATCCGTGTTTCTCATCGTTCGACAGCATCCCTCTCTGTTAACCTCAGAAATCTTCGATTTGTTTTTTTTTCCAGTCATTTGTTTCGAGGTCCTGACATTTTTGAAGATGTCTTATTTTAAAAAGGGACAGAAATCTATTAAAGCCGTCATGTTTAGCCTCCTTGCCCTGCTCCACAAGTCCCTGTCAGGAGCGATTCAACGCCTCATCAGTTACGGGCACGCCGCTGTCATGTGGCCAGCGATGAAGTCGTCGGTTCGCTTTACTGTCAGCTCTCCCCTGGTCTGGTCACATGTGATAAAGCTTCTGTGGATCTCAGCCCTCGCTAGTTGATACAGAGCAAAGTTGACACACCGTTCAGTGGCAAAACACATTAAAGTGTTCACACATTCCTCATCACCCGTCCTCTCAGCGGGTGGGTCAGATCACGGCCAATCAAAGTCCTAACTGCCTTCCACTTGCAAAGGAAACTATTATAAGGAATATGTGGTATTGAAAACTTTAGTTGGTGGTTTGAGGTAAGATCTGAGTCTTTTTTTCTGAAATGTGTGCATTAAAATAACCAAAGTCTATACATCAAAGGATCCTATGTAATAGTCTCTTAATTGTAAATGCATCAAATGATGCTTTGCTAAGTGTAACCCTGCTTGTGAAAACCCAGCTAAAGTATTCTTTTGTGATTGACTGTTTTCTATAAAAACAATCTACATAATGTAAAGATCAAAGCTTTAATGATAAAAGATTTAATATTGAATCTGAATACAACCCAAAAGTGGCAGCCACTAGCATCACAGCGCCCCCTAATGTGTGGTTGAATTTCTTAATTTTTACATTCTGACTTTCTCAACACTTGCAATGTTTTTTAGTTGCACCTTTAGTGAAAAAGTGGGGTTTATGCCAAAAAAGTTTGCATGCACCAAACATAAGACCTTGTATAAGCCTTATAATAAATGCTCATTTACAAGATAGCATGTCAGATGCACTAAGAGGGTTTTGCACCGGAGCTCTTCCAATGCTATCTCACGGCAATTCGTTTACAAGGTGGCTAATTTGTATAATGTCGATCTTGTGTACGTCAACAGGCCCAGGAAGTAAACTGTTGCTTACAATCCGTGTGTTGTAGTCCAAGAAAAGAGATTTACGTTGGAGACGATAACTTGCGTCATCATTTACTCTGGGGTTTGTAACTTTTGCATATTGTTAACATGTACTAACAAACACTTACACACCAAAGGAAATGTAAAATCGTGAATCGGACCACAGTTTCTCTTTAATACGAATTCATACAAATTAGCCATCTTGTAAAATATGTACGAATTCTCGTGAGATAAGGCTGGCTCTTCAAATTCCTTTGAAATTGATTCTCATGTGAACATACATCAAAGGATCGTATGCAGTGGTTTCTAAATTGTATTTTATGTGCATCAAAGAGACCTGCAGTATGGGATATGTTCTCATTTCTACACACATCATAGGATCCTATGGAGTTCTTCCTTAAAGGGACATTCCACTTTTTTTGAAAATATTCTACATTTTTCAGCTCCCCTAGAGTTAAACATTTGATTTTTACTGTTTTTTTAATCCATTCAGCTGATCTCCGAGTCTGGCGGTACCACTTTTAGCATAGCTTAGCATAATCCATTGAATCTGATTAGACCATTAGCATCGCGCTCAAAATTACCATGGATATTTTTCCTATTTAAAACTTGACTAATCTGTCATTATATTGTGTACTAAGACCGACGGAAAATTTAAATTTGCGATTTTTTTAGACAGATATGACTAGGAACTATACTCTCATTCTGGCGTAATAATCAAGGACTTGTTTGGATAATACTTGGCCGTAACATGGCTGCAGGAGGCGCAATGATATTACCTACCCAGTCTCACAAAGTTTTGTGATATAGTCACGTATTTTTTTTATTCTTTTTTCGAGATATTATCACGAATTTCTGTTTTTTTTCGTGATCGTATAATGAATTCCTGTTTTCGTGTGATTATCACGTATTGGTTACTCAACTGCTTTTTCCTATTTTTAAACCATTGTCGCTTCGGTTTAGGGTTAGATTTGGTGCTTGCATTAGAATGTCAGTTTATACATTGGTTTATACTATTTTTTCTGATTTATTTTTTATATCGCTTGGCGTTAGGGTTAGAGTTGGGTTTGGTTAGGGATGTCATTTTATGTAAATCTAACCCTAAACCGAAGCAACGATGGTAAGAAAATAGGACAAAACATTTGAGTAACCAATACGTGATAATCACACGAAAACAGGAATTCGTTATATGATCACGAAAAAACGCATAAATTCGTGATAATATCACGAAAAAAGAATAAAAAAAATATGTGACTATATAACGAAATTTCGTGAGACTGGGCTGGATATTACGCAGCGCCTGAAAGTAGTCCCCTTGGTAACTTTTAATAGCATGGGGACTAGTACATGATGTAACTACAGAAGAGTCAAGTTTTAAATAGGACAAAATCGAAACTCTTTGGTTATTTTTGGGTGCAATGCTAATGGTCTAATCGGATTCAATGGATTATGCTAAGCTTTGCTAAAAGTGGTAGCCCCAGACCCGGAGATCGGCTGAATGGATACCAAACCGATACAAATCAAATGTTGAACATGTGGAAAATTAGCATATTTTCAAAAATGTGGAGTGTCCCTTTAATTGTGTATATTGGATCAGCACAGAATGGTATATTAACATATGCCAAAGTGCAGCAAGTGTGGCCAAAGGGTCTTTCCTCTTTCACGGGCCACCTGCTAAACTCAGCATCCATTGTCTCTAATGACTTCTCTCCTTACAACATGTGGCTGCGCCCTCCCTCACTTTCTGAAGGTTAAACTGCCAACAGTACATAGAGGTGTAAAGTTCAGTTTACAGGATGAGACTGTAAGACAAGTGTCAAGTTCAAAATAACAAGTTTTCTTACAGAGATTGTTTTGCCAATACACAATTAGAGACATTTAATGCCGCCCTTGAGGTTATCATGATAGCCACACAATGCATCTCAGCCGATCATTTACTTTTTAATTTAGGTGCATGCAGAAGTACATTAGAGAATCTGTGGTAGGAAACGTATACAAAACAATTACATTAATTTGGATTTCCAGGTGCTGTATCAGTACAGTTGTCGGTATATTGTACATATATCCTGCAGTGAAAATCAATGTGTGTCTAAAGAGAATACATTGTTGGTTTTATCTTCGATTGTTTTTGCACCTCTAAATATCTTTCACATTCTAATTTGTAAGCTGGCTCTAAGGAAATTAAACTCAAACTCCATCTGAGTAGCGAGAAGGGGGAATATATGTATGAATGTGTTAAGTGAGGTCTAGATTGTTTGTTTGAAGTCCCCATCTAATCCAAATTTTGTTCTTGGGATTTTCAAAATAAAGTTTTGGGGATTTTAGTATAGATACTAAAAAAGGGGACATATCATGAAAATCTGACTTTTTTCATGTTTTTGTGCTATAATTGGGTCTCCAGTGCTTCTATCAACCTAGAAAATGTGAAAAAAAAACAGTAAGTAAACTAGTAATAAACCATTAGTAAACCATTCTGCAAGCATGTGAAATTTGTCTCCCCTTGTGATGTCAGAAGGGGAAAATACCGCCTCAGAATCTGCAATATCCAACCACTGCACCGCCATTTAGTACAGTGATCATTTGCATTTAAAAGGACAATTTTATACAATTTTATAGCAATTTTAATAAATGCTATAATGAATTATCTATATGGTATTTTGAGCTAGAACTTCACACATACTTTGGGGACACCAAAGATTTATTTTAAATCTTATCAAAGTCTTGTGAAATGTCCCCTTTAAAGCCAAACTCCAGCCAAATATCAAAATTAATAAAAAAAAATTAAAATTAAATGTCCTTTTCATTAAATTGTATATTAATGTTAGTACTATTTTTAACAAAAAAGTCAAATCACACCAATATAATTTGTGTAAATACAATTATAAAACAAATGGACAATGCTCTAATTTTCTTTTCCACAAAAAAACACATTTCAAGTCAATATCTTTACAAAATTTAGCAATTATCTGTTTTACAGGGTATATGCGATGAACATCTTAAATGATACCTCCCTAATTTCATTGGTGATACAAAATCTTCTGGAAATTTTAAAGGTCTCTTTCCAGTTAACATCTTGAAATTGTGATCTCCAAAAACCAATAGAGGAAGGAACAGTGTAATTCTGACAAATTGTTCTAAGAAAATTATTATTAAAATGTTTTATCTTTTAAAAGTACACCATCCAATTTCATACAAAGATCAAAGATTGGTTTTTCATCAGAAACCTTTCCTAGCAAATAAATCAGTTCTGAGGGAATAGCATTAACGAGCATCATATATTCCTCGATGGGTATATGAAATTAAAATTTTCTTGAGAATTCCAAGTGAGTAAATGGCAATTGATTTTAAAGAGATTTTTTTCTATACCAGTTAATTATGAAGAGAGATGATTTATTTTGTTGTATAATGCAGCGGTTTTCAAACTGGGGGCCGCAAGATGGTGCCAGGGGGGCCCCAGTTTTATGACATTTTATAAAATACATTCATTTATCATGAATTCTGTGTAATTAAACCTAAAAAATAATAAGCCAACTAACCAACAGCACTACTATGTATAATTTTATATGTTTTGTTTAATTAAAATATTACATTTTAAAACTGTTTTTGTCATAAATTTTCTTTCGGGGGGCCACGAAAAATGCACTGTACACAAGGGGGGCTGCACGCTGAAAAAGTTTGGGAACCACTGGTATAATGTATTTATTATTTCAAATTAAGCATTTGTGCGGGGAGAAATTGTGTTTGTAAGCAATAATCCATGGTACCTGTTTGTGAAAATGTGAAAGCTTTATGGGAAGTTTGCTAATATTAAAATTACAATGAAGGAGGAATTTAATGCCACCTACTTTTTAAAAAATAATATTGGGAAAAAAGTGAATTACAAAGTGGTTTTTATTCAAATAATGATGTTTATTTTTCCAAATAAAATTCTACACACATTTATTTATCTTCTTAATTATATATTTTGGAATATCTATTACCATCACAATATATACTAACCTAGATAACCCTTCTGATTTTGATTTAAAAAAAAAATTATAAATAAAATTCTACCATTTATGGATAGGTCTCTCATTAGCCATATGTTGAATTTCTTTTGAATTTTACTTATTAATGGAAGATAATTTTGATTTATTCTTTCTTTTTGGTCTTTGCGGATCTTAATACCCAAGTAAGAAATTTGATCTTTAATTGGAATGCCACATACTTCAGATAAGTTATTGGGTCTCTCTTTTATTGCAAATAGACAATCCAGATACTAAATAGAAGTCATTAAAACATTTAAGAGCAACTTGTGACTTTGAAGCTCAAAAACTGCATTCATCCTTCACAGAAGTAATCCACAAGGCTACAAGGGGTAAATAAAGGTCTGCAGGCAATCGCTGCGATTTTATAATAAAAAACATTCATATTTTATGAACTATATAAACTATAATAACTAGCTTCCAGTGACGACGGCATCTTGGACGTCACTGTGCCTAATATGCTAAAACTCTCTTGTGGTGTATGATCTTGGTTTTGAGAAATGCCTATGTTAAAACATAAAAAAATTGGATTTCAAGACATTTTATTGGGTCTTCATAAGATTTTTCTAATAGCTTGATAGTGCCATTTATACACAAGAACAATGCTAGCAGGTAATCCTAGAAAATGCCCCCAAAATTTGTACAGAGTGTGTTTTGTAATAATGCAATATCTTGCAGGTCGGTTCTGAGTGTTAGATTGCCAATAACACAGCAAGCTAATGTAATCTAGCATACTCATCTGTGATTTTACACTGTCATTTTATTTTGATCACCGTCTCTTTACATCGAACCCGTGACCTCACCCATTTGGGCTACACCTCCCTGTTCACCTTTCTGCGCACTGTGGGTGGACAGAATTTCGGCTTTCTGCCCCGTAATGGATAGCTAATCGCTAAGCACCCCTGGCAATATCCATCAAGGGAATTCGGAGATTAAGCAGTGATTATTCAACTTGTACTTCATTTGCATATCTATTTAAGCAATCCCACAACAATACCGAGTAAACACGCACCGTGTATGCATGCGTACCTAATCGTCCTCTTTTCAATAAAACCGATAAGAAACATCCATCATCTCCTCTATCCCCTCGTGTAAGAGTGTAGGTTGGGGGTGAACACACAGACTAATCAGATTACCTACCACCCACAAACCCTTAAAACAGTTCCCAGATGCCTTAGCACTCGGAGAAAACTTGCGAGGAGGGAAGGGGGATGTGTCAGGATTGGGGGAGTTTGTACATGCTATTAGTAAGTGCTGTGAAAGATCTACGCAGACTCGCTGTGACAGTGGCAACTGGGGAAAGACAGAAAAGGCTCATTAAACTTCCAGCTGGTTTTACCAGCGAGATCCCTCTGAAGCTGTTGGATGACAGAGGTGCAGGAGCTCCCACGGATCTGACTTCTAATTACGGCCGTAGCCGACGCCGGGCGGGAGACATTTCAGGAAACTTCTAAACGGAGACGGGCGTGCGATGTGAGAGTACACGGTGAATTGTACTGACAGACCCTGAGGTATAGGACATGTTGCATTTGTCCCTGGATAGGAGACGAGTGCTGGGTGCAAAAAGCATAAAGCATTCGCTCCAGAATATAGAGCAAGACAGCCGAGTATAAGAAATACTTTGTTCCTAGTAGAGCAGGTGTGAAGCCATCTAGGCTAATCTCATAACTAACACTTATTACATCACCTTGGGTAGAAATTTTATTTTATTTTATAATAACCTGTATTTAAATGTGCCAAAACAGTATTTAATTTAATTTAAAAAATGCTTTTAAAGTGATACGCACACACTTTGATACTGCAATCACTTCTTTACATCTATCTCACCACGGGCCAACCTTGATCCAGGTTTTATTCAAGCTTCGCTTTGATTGCCATAGAAACCATAAGTGTGTTTGACTTCATGTGGCACTGCGCAGACTGATCGATCTTATGACATCAAAGTACCTTGAAAGCATTTCGAAAGTAGTACTCTCGCGATAGTTTGAGGCCTATCAATCTGCACAGCACCACATGCTGAACACTTAGCACTCCGCTTTATTGTGGCTTCTACGTATGAAGCTACACTGGGGTTGGGGCATTCAAGCATGTTATAATGTAACAGTTATACATGAACATGATTTGTGAATCCTATCCGATTGATTCCTATAAACTCCGATCATTCCACATCCTCATCAAGCTATGGTCGTTGTCTTGTGGAAATAATTACATATTGTGCCTTTGTTGTGTTGCCAGTGACACAGTGAATGTATTATCTTAAAGTCCCACTGTGGGGAAAATCAGGTTTTTATTGTTGTTTTTATGTCATTCAACACCATTGCTGAGTATTTTCTCCATAAAACTGGAGACAGTCTCATTCCCGCAGTTTATAATTGCTTTGGTTTTTCCACCAACATTACAAATATGCAACCAATCATATCAACAAGAGTGAATGTGTTAATCAATAGTTCGAGTCATTAGTCCCTTTTACACATACAGTCTTTACTGGTAATTTACTGGTTAACTGCAGTTAACAGGTCATGTGTGAACAGAACCTTTCTGGTAAATCAGTGCTGCCAATTTACCAGTAAGAGAGGTTGTAAGATAGTAATTTACTGGTAAGCGCTATGTGTGAACAAAAAATACACAGCGTTCCAAATTATTATGCACATGCCATTTTTGTTTATTTTTCCAATACCGTTTACAAATTTTATTTTACCCTCAACACTTATGACAGTGTGGATGTTATTCTATTTTAATGAAATAAAAATGTCAAAAAGATACTTTAACACTTTGAAAAATATGCAATACATGCTGTTATTATGCAATTATTATGCAGAATGCACTTTAACCAAATTTGTAATGATATCATGGATTATTATGATCCAAAAACAGATGTCTGTCAAATGTGCTGCATGGACACAAAACAAACATTGTCCAAAAAACTAACACAATGTAAAATAAATAATGTTTATAAAACGGGCAGTTCTGGTTCTTCATTCTGATTTGTTGAAACGCGTCTAAGCCGTGATAAAATACACCGGTAACCCCACGGTTCAGACCACATTACATAAGTATCACTGCGCCACTGTTGCTGCTACTGATTTATGAAAATAAACACCACAGTCTTTAATTATATTTTTAATTTGTCTGCAATTGCACAATTAATGGCGATATCCAGATAAATGTCAATAAATATTGTTGAGTCGTCTCGTCGATAAAGAGAAAACGTTGTCTGGGGAGTTTCTAACTCAAGTTCATACGTCCGCTATTATCCACTGGGTGGCGATCTTACCCAACTTAAACACTGACGCATTCACTCAACACTGAAAACACCGCGTGTAAGTTTTGATGGCTTTGAATCTGATCTCTTACTAAAGTTCTTCACAAAAATTGAATTTTCTCCGCTTTTAGCTAAAAAATTTGAGAGGTGATAAGAGAAAAAATGAAGGTAGGATGAAACGTTTTTTTGTTTGTTTTTGTTTGAAAGCAGATATGGTCTGTTCTTTCATTTTATATTTTATGTTTATTTAAAGAAGATAATTTTTCTGCAAGGCATTAAACTAAAACTGGGTGGCAACTTAAAAAAAAAAAATGCTGACAAGGAAAGAGTTCAGAATTTTTATAAAATAAACACCACAGTCTTAAATCATATTTTCATTGTGTCTTTGCTGCGTTTGTGTTGGTTGGGAACTGCGCTCTGTTTCAGGCACACTTGATTCTGTGGAACTACTTTGTTTGGCGAAGTGAGTAATATTTGTACTAATATAATTACAACTTATTTGTGTTTTATTTTATAAAATCCCGCTAACGTTATGCATATGAAGTAACCGTTTTATAAACGCAATAAACCCCTCGAAGCAGTGGGGTTACAGTGCATTTTATAACAGCTAAGGCTTCGCGTCGTGCCTAACAACGCCCCTTAGCTGTTATAAAATGCACTGGTAACCCACTGCTTCGAGGGGTTTATTGCTTTAATTTACACAAGTTACATAATAATGTATGAGCATATCTTTGACATGACTTTAATTCTCCCATTCATTAAACTTGTAAGTATACAAGTATAGGCTTTGTCTTTATTTCACTTGAAGACACTAGTAGCCTATTGCATCCCCAAGTTGACGTTTTGAATTAGTGCTGTCCACCTCACAGATCTTTCATATAATGATGCACCACAGGCTCTTAAATAGGACTAAGGTCAGAGGATGATGGTGGTAATACCTTGATTTCTTTCTTATTTTATGCCCATATGAATTAGTCTGTTGATGCTTTTTGCAGCATGGGATGGTATATAATCCTCCATGAAAGTACACTGAAAAAAATATTCATTCAATTTACTAATTTTTTTTAAGGTAAGTGTTGCAATAAATTTACTTAAGATACATTTAAACAAAAAAGATTAGTAAAGTCATAAAAAATAAAATAAACTTTTATTTAAATGTAGCTTAAAAAATTTATTTCAACCATTTACCTTAAAAAAAATCAGTAAATTGAATGAATCTTTTTTTCATTTATTTCGGAAGACATGAATCCCTTTATATCCCATTGTGAAAAAAACATCTTTTTAGGAACTCTGCATACCTTCTAGTTGCCCTTTTAACCCCATCAGGGACCCTAAAAGGACCTACCATCTTACTTCCCAATATCCCAGTCCATATTATTACTCTGCCACCTCTCCCTGTTACAGTCTTGTTTGAATTTAGTGGCTATTCACCAACAATGCAGAATGACATTTATCTACATTATTCAGTGTATTATGGCATGTCACTGAAGAAAACTGTGTGAAAATAGTCTTCTTCTATTCTGAGCCTACAGCAAATGTTTCATTTTTGCAAGTTTTGGTTTGGGTGAGGGTAGAAATAACACTTTATGCACTAAATGATCCCTTATTAAAGGGGTGCTTGGGATTCCAGAGACACCAGCAGGTTTAAATACATGTTTGATTCTTATACTGTCAAAAGATGGCTGTGTCTCATATGACCTTGTTATTTGTACACGGTGTGACTATACAAACATATAAATAGGAAAATGTTCACATTATTTTATCACTTATTGGGAGCAGTTTGCTAGCTGGAGCCATTCACTTCCAGTCCTTATGCTAAACTAAGCTAGCCGGGGCTGCGTCAGACAGAGTTACAGAACGCACGGAGATGAGAAAGGTATGTATGGACTTATCTAACTCTGGGGGATACAGTGAATAAGCTAAATTTGCAAAATGTGGGCGTGTTCCTTTAAATTAAAATGTTGTGTCTACTTGAGGACAACACATTTAGGTGTGGTTTCCCAGATAGGGATTAGACTAGAAAATTTTTAAGAGTTGTTCAAACTGAAAACAACTTGCACTGACATATCTTAAAATACATAAGTGCCCTTTGTTTTGCCTGAAAATGCACACAGGTAATGATTTTTTAGTAAGGCATGTTTGTTAAAACTAGTTATATTTCCTAATTAATCTAAGGCCTGGTCCTGGATTAAGCTAAATGGCCCTAAATGCGTTGTCCCAGAATCCAAATCTCTGTGTTATTATTAGAACACATTTTGTGTTTTAACACATCTTGTGTTGTTATTATTAGTTACACAAAATCAACACATAGTGTGTTAAAATAGCACATATTGTGCTGTTTTAACACATCTTGCATTTCCCTTTTATTTATTTGAACATGAAATCAACACATCTTGTGTTAAAAATAACACATAATGTATTAAATATCATGTAACACAAAACAATGTGTTAAAAATTAACACATCCTTTCTTAGTTTCTCTATGACCTTTTAATGCTTTCCTTAAAGCTTTGCTTACTTGAAGTCATGACCATGTTTTGTAGTGTATATAGATATACTATATATAGATTTCTTGTTTTCCACAATCTGCTCTTATTTACACTTGCAATTTAACATTGGATATTGTTTATTCATTTTCACAATATTAGTCAAAGTGCATGTGACAAGTCAAGCATGACTTTAAGGGCTACGCAGAGTATCACATCATTATTTATGGCCAGATGGAAAATTACAAGTTAATGCTTGAGTAAGTTATGTAATAAAGGTTAATTTTGTGTTAAGGCATTTTATTGTGCGCATGCAAGAATATCACAAATGCAAAATAACCAAATAGTGTGTTTTCAACATTTTTTTATCCAACCCTCTTAGGAAAACTTCAATTGAACTCGTTCTCACTGCAGTGTTTTCAAATGCAAAATCAAATCATTGCCACAGATCTCATTGGTTTCTCTTGAGACTCGTATCAAATTGATCATTTCATAATTTACATCTGCAAAGGAGTATTCAGAATTGAGAGAGACTCGTAAACATAACACAGTCATTATGAGTGAGAGAGAGGGAGATTGCCCTCTAGTGTCAGTCAATCAAAATAGACATTAAAGGGTGGAGTTTTGGCTTTGAATATTAAGTATACGAAATCTAGATTAGATCTCTGTGTGTCCTTAATAAAGAAGATGACATGCAATGTCTTGCTCTGTCACTGATCTCTTCAAGGGTTAAACTTCATTATTGCACGGCTGTCACTTGGTAGCATGTTGAGGTTTACATGCGTGCTGCTGTGAAGTTGTGAAGTCACGAAATGGTTTAAAAATGCATAGCTCATGATTATTAATCAGTTTAAACACACATTTTGCAACATGAATATAAAATATTGAACACTGTCAAAAATGGTTCCTATGTCACTGGGGCAGTACCCTTTAAAACGGTCCTAATGTGTACCATTTAGATATGTATTCATTCGGTATCTTTGAGGTAATAATATGCCCACTTTGGTATGAAAATGTACCTGTGAGGTACTAAAATGAGCTCTATAGGTGCAAAGATGTATACCTTTTTAGAAGGGTAAAGCCCCAGTGACAGCTAGTGACCTTATTTTTCTTTTTTACATATAGGCCATATAATGATGATAACCTCTTACTTTTACGATTTTTTTATTATCATCTTCTAAAAAGACAAACACACACTTTTAAAGTATAAATTTAATTAAATTAAGGACACTGCACCATCATTCTCCCATCATTTGTTAGCAGGTGTCCATCTCTGCAGACAGCAGATGAATTCGATGGTGTGACATCTTCATTCTCAGGCAGGTCGGGCTCCCAATCAGTTTAAAGCCGCAGGTCCGCTGGTACCGTTAATTAAATCAGTCTGCACTTCAGTCCGCACCGCAGCCAAGACAGACGTCATTATTACCAGTCCATTACAGCCAAGCAGATTTCTAAAAAATTCCTCTAGCTAGCAATCAAAGAGTTCCTGGAAGAGGCATTGAAGTCAAAGACATAATGGATGAAATGTTCAGGAGTGCTTCTGTTGTTTTTTTCTACGAAAAAAAGGCCCAGAGGAGAAATTCAATGAACAGTTGTGTCACTTTTAAGCACGGTATTTCAGTGTTAAACCTGGTGTTTTATTCCCACAACGCCTGTAATCCAGTTTAGCCACACATTTTTGTGCCGGTATAGCGTTGCTACGTAGTAACATAATGCAGTTATTGTCAAGCACATCATTTATATGTTAATTGGGCGAATTGGTGACTTAATCCCAAAACTTACTGTTTGTGATAAACAGAAACCTGATGGGAAATTATCTGTGAAATCCAAGTTAAACTGTTATAATCTAATTATTAGGATTATTGAAGGTTGATTTCACATTTATTTAAATCTTATTAGTTCATTTTTAAAATATCAAGGTTATATTTTTAAATATAGGCCTATATGTCCTTTATATTATATAGGATGCACTCTTAGAACGGATATCACTGAGTGTTAGTTAGGGAACCCATACGGCAAAAAATATATTTTCAAATATATATTTTTTTTTATTAAAATTTATTTTAAAGATAAATATATTTTAAATTATTTATATGCACGTGGCAGTGGAAGAAAAACGTTATATTAGGGCTTTCAAAAGATTAATCACGATTAATTGCATACAAAATAAAAGTTTTGCATAATATATGTGTGTGCACTGTATGTAATTATTTTGTATATAAATACACACACATGGGTGCATTTATTTTAGAAACATTTACATATTTATTTAGATTATAATATAATTGATATTATATATATAAAAATATATACATGATTTTTTTCTCAAATGTATACATGTGTGTGTATTCATATATACACAATAATTACTCAAAACACACACAAATATATTATGCAAACACAAACTTTTATTTTGTATGCGATTAATCGTGATTAATCTTTTGACAGCCCTACTTTACATGTTACAAACCTTTAAATAACAGATTTGAAAGGTTAATTTAACAAGTTAAATATATTTTCAACTGCAAAAATACACTTATAATTTATATAAATATTTGTATATATTTTTACTTAATATATTTTATACAAATATATATATATATATATATATATATATTTTTTTTTTTTTTTTGCTGTATGTGTTTTGCTGTATATGTATTTAATATATGTTAATATAAAAAGGTTAAAACTAAATATATTTTCAAATGTAAAAAATATATTTAAATAATAATTTTTTTTTTTTAATTATTTTTGCTATATGAGAATCTACACATCTCTGTGTTATTATTGGAACAACACATTTTGTGTTACTTTTAACACAACTTGTGTTTTATTTTAACACAAAATCAACACAAAATGACACATGATGATAATAACGGATAATGTGTTAAAAGCATAACACAAAAAATGTGTAAAAAATTAACATATCCTTTCTAAGAGTGTGATTTTATGTTGGAAATATAAATCAATATAAATATAAACAGTAAATCACAAAAAAAATAACTTTAGCTAGGGTTTTACAACCAGGGTCACTTTGTGCCATGCAAACTGCATTTAGATTTTTTTCTTTTTGGGGGGGTCTGTTTGCGCCATGACCTGATTTTTTTTTATAAATTAAATGTAATTGCTTTGATTCTCAGGGATTCGATTCTCACACATACTATAGCTTAAATGCACTGTAAGTCGCTTTGTGTAAAAGCATCTGCTAAATGCATACATATAATTTCCTATTGTCTAATACTTTAAAAAATGATATACTATTTTACATTCGCCTCCCCTTTAACCTAAAATTGTCATAATTTGAGTCATCCGAACTTTGACTTGGGTCAGACTGGGCATCTGTGATCTGCGTAATGGGAGTATCAAGGCCATAGAGGAAGTCATGCAGAGCCGGGTGGTCCACCCCATCGTGAGCTCTTTGATTGTTAATGATGACCACCTCGGGTTCGTCATAAACAGCATCGACGTCCCACTCAGCTGTGGGTTCGAGTTCCTGTGGATCAGCGTAAATTGCTTCCGCGCCGATGTTATTAAATGCATCATTAATTGCTAACTGGTGGATGGAATCACCCAACAAGTCAGACGAATCTTCTCCAGCCACCGTCTCTTCATTCGCTTCCTGTTCCTGGGGAACCACGAAAGCAAACTCCGAAATGTCAGTGTCCGCTGTGAAAGAGTCCTGCGATGACCCGAACTGATGGAGGTTTTTCTTCAGGTTCTGCCAGTGCGTTTGAGGGTCTGTAGAGGAAGTAACTTTTGGCTGAGCTTTTGACACCATGGCATATAACGGTTCCTCATTCTGAGTGTTGGTTTTGAGGCTTGTCGCTTGACTTGATAGTTGTATTGCATTCAAAGAAAAGCTTTTCATGGCCGGGTTGAGCATTTTCACTTGATGATGAGCCGTTCTCGGTAAACAGTCAATTACAGTGGCATCATCGTATATTCTATCAGTCTCTGAAGTTTCTGGATCTTTGCTTTGGGTTTCATGTCTGCCGCCGCCTTGCTTGGATTTGGGTAGATTCTTGATGGCTTCATTGACCATGTTAAACAGCCTTTCACCCTGAGGGGTTGCAAACTCGAAATTCCCCTCCCCGGATTCACATCTGCGGCCGGCCTCAAATGAGAAAGACAGCTGAGAGAGATAAAAGGAGAAGAGAAACCTGTGAGAACTATTTTGAGACCAAAAATGTTTGTCCACAATTACTCAAGCGGTAATGAAGACAGGACGTTTATTTCCCAAGAGCAATGGCATGCAAATGAAAGTCTTTAGCTCCAAATTTTAACATTTAAAAAAAATCACACCTGCACAACGTCAGGCTCACAAAATAGGGATTGTCTTACCGTGTCTTGACCAAACTTTCTGACATAGCAGTAAGGCCATTTAAGAAGCACTTGCTTTGTCTTGTAGTCTTTCAGGAGTAAACAGTCAAGTTGAGGTAAAAGGATATATTCTCCGTACAGATTGCAGCGAACAGCAGCCTCCGTACCCACTGCTATGACCAGAAACTCTCGAACTGCAAAACAACAGAACATCCATCAGCACTGTTAACGGAACTACAAAAGACATCTTGTCAAAATGTCTTTGGTTTCAAACTGCTTTGAGCACATTTACTAGACATTCAAACCCAAAGAAATGAACAGTACTTGGGAACAGTATAAAGTCACACCAAAAAAAACTGCAGACAGTTTTCTCTTACATAAGGGTGACCAATGAAATATCAACCTGGGTCCCTGGACCACAAAACCAGTTATAAGAGTCACATTTTTGAAATTGAAATCTAAACATCATCTGAAAAAATAAACTTTCCATTGATGCATGGTTTTGCTAGGATAGACTATTTAAAAATCAGGGCCAGGTTGCATAAAGCACCTTAAGTTTTTCCCTTAAGTATATGACACTTAAGGGGTATTCCCCTTACCTAAGAGAATAATTTAAGGGTGTTGCATACATTATAATCCCTTAAACGGTTCTCTTAGGTAAGGGTAATCCTTAAGTGTTTCACGACAGCGACCCATGTTTGCTGTTATAAAATACTATTGTTGCCATGTTGTCAAACTTAAGGGTTTTTCTGCAACACCCTTAAGTTTAAGGGAAACATAAGGGTAAACTTAAGGTGCTTTATGCAACCGGGCCCTGGAATCTAAGGGGCCAATCACACCAAAATCATTTTAAACGCAGGGAAACGCAAGGCGCGCTGCAATGCCTTTTTATTTTGTTAACTTTAAAAAGAGCAGTGGGGCGTGGCTTTTTATATAGCTAGGCAACCACTGACGCAGCTGTCCTGTCAGTCAAATATTGAAGCGTGAGCGCACTTTTGCTGTTAACTGTCATATTAGCAGAAACTTTAAAAAGAGTACGCTTGCTTTGACCTTGATCGAGGGTGAGAGGTGCACAAACACACAGGAGTTAGTGACTGCATTCCAGTTGTTCCAAACAACTGTAAACTTCCGTCACCACAACCGAAGGCCCGCCTCTCCCCTCATTCGATTGGACAATGGAAAGACACGAATGAGGTCAGCCACTTTTCCGCCCTCAGCGCTCCTTCAAAAATGCGTGTTGCAGCAGACGGCAAAAAAACTCAAGCCGTTCGGCGCGCGTAAACCGAGCGCCATACGCTCACTGACCATAGAAAATCATTCAAAAAGACGCCTACAACTGCAATAAACACGTTTGGTGTGATTTGCCCCTAAAGGGTGCAAAAATCCAAATATTGATAAAATCGCCTTTAAAGCGTAACTAAACCCCTGGTCAGAGCCTGACTCCACCCACTGCAATATTTGAAAAATGCAAGAAAGGTGGGCAGATCCCAACGGAGATAGAGGGGACGAACTAAGCTCGTATCAAGTGTGTGGTGAGATCGTAACAAGGGCGTGGTGAGCTTGAACCTGCTTACGTCACGAGTTATTTCTTGGACCCAACATCCAATAGGAAAATTCAACTGCAGTAGCCATCGTTCAACCTGAAGAGGGCAGCACTCAGACGTTTTTACACCATATATTGTAGTATTGAAACACTTTATATCCAAATGTCAAAAAACTTACTAAAATCAATGAACAGCACTAATAAAGCATCATTCTTACAGATCATTAACTAAAAAAAGTTGGTTTAGGGTTTAGTTACTCTTTAAAGTTGTCCAAATGAAGTTCTTAGCAACACATATTACTACTGTAATCATAAATAAATCTTTGATGTATTTACGTAAGGAAATTTAAAAAATATCTCTTCATTGAACATGATCTTTACTTAAAGCAACACTATGTAGTTTCCATGTAAAAATGACTTGCAGCTCCCCCATGTGGTATCAGACACTCTTCTGCAGGCAGGGGGAGGGGCGGGGCTGTGTGCTCTACCCTCCACCGCCACTTTCAGAGTGTGCTTGTAGCAGCTAGGAGGCTGCTCAGGTTGCAGCAACAGTACAATTTGTCCAGTTAAAAGTTGTTCTATCACTGAAATAATTTTAGAGACATTATTTAAAGGTAAAAAAACTACATAGTGTGCAGCAGGCACTTATTTTGACAAAACACGTGATGCACATGGTTCATGAAGCACATGCATATTAAAGATTTATAATTATGCAAGTACTTTCTATTTGTTGTAAATAGATTTTTTTCCTTTTGTTCAACACAGTTAATCAGTTAATCTGCAATGGGATCTGTGATCCTGTAAATGTTTTGAAAAAGGGTGTGAAAATGTGTTAAACAAACAAACAAACAAAAAAAATGTGAAAATGTATTAAGGTGAAGATATAAATCAAGTGGATCTTAGTTTTATTAAGCTTGTCTATACAAATGAGAAAAACTGTAATAGATGATAAATATTGCAATTTTTTTAAATAAAAAATATGCAAAAATATCACCAAGTGAGCAAACTAAAATCAAATGTTACAAGGAATTAAACATTTTATATTATGCTCTTGTATGTGACCACAAAACAAGTCATAAGTTGCATGGTTATATTTGAAGCAATATACTGTAGTATGGGTCAAAGTTCAGTCAAAATAAGTGCCTGCTGCAGATGCGTCTAAAGGGTTTATGATAAAAAAGACGCTCGCGTTTGCCAGATACTCGCATAATCTTATGCATAATCAGAGTTTACTGTTAAGGGAGTGTCTTGCGTGTATTTTGTGAACGTGAGCGTCTCTTTTATCATAAACGGTTTTGACGCGTGTGCAGCAGGCACTTATTTTGACAAAACACGTGATGCACATGGTTCATGAAGCAACAAACAGATATTTTGAAAACACAAGCAACACACATGACACACAAGACACATGTCCGAAGAGCAGTCACGAGCCGCCACTGATACAATGCCAATAGCCCTCTTTCTTCAGGTGGAACCACTCTTTCAAGAAATTTGAGGAGGTATTCTGTATTGTATTGGCCAATATGGTATAGGACACCATCATTGGAGATGGCAGCACACATGGTGATATTGACACCTCTATGACCTGGCACCATAACAGTGGCTCTCTGTAATTCTGCACACTGGGAAAAGTGAAACAGAAATTAAATTGAATGTTGAATATAATTTCAGAAGTTGCAATTATAATGCAATAAAACTGATTTTGGTCTGAATAAAATAAAGGTCTGAATAAATGGGCTCTTTGGAAATGGGCAATTTCACATGTTTTTCTTTTTTAATCTCCTGACAAAGACACGAAGATTTTCAATGCTGGGGTAAAAAAAATTAAGACCAATAGAGTGCCACAGGAATTACACATTTTTGTACACTTTAAAAAGTGGTGCTAAATACCACGTAAAGCTCTTAATCATAGGAGAACCATTTTGAGTGCTATAAAGCACCTAAAGCACCTTTGAAGAACCATATGAGGGTGATAGCACCACTATAGCACCAGATATGGTTCTATATAGCACAATATGGTTCTACACAGGTACTATAAAATGGTTCCCCTCGAGCCAGTAAATCACTTTTAGTGCTATTTAGCCTCATTTGTTTTTAGAGTGTAGGCCAACCTGGACGTTAGCGGGACACTGGGTTGACTCGCACAAAAAGCCCATTCATTTTTCCCATAGACTTTTGGATTACCATTTACAAATTTAAGCCTGTCTGTGAATTAAAACCCAGCTAAAGTCATTTTTTTGTCATTTACTGTTTTCTACATATAAAATCAACCTAAATAATGTAAAGAATAATAATGTAAGAAATATCCTTGGTATCTTTAAGTTTGGCATTCATTTGCATCCACTTCCAATATTTCTACTTTCATGAGCAAAAATTGAATCTGCAGTATGTTTGATCATTTTTATCACTGAGACATCACACCGGAAGTCAACAGGGAACATAATCCACTGCTTTCCCTCTGTATAGCTTTGAAATGTAAAACTGAATGTCCACATGAGCAGAGGAAAGTCAGAGAAGGCAGTGCTGTCTAACTTCAGCCTTTGTTCCCTCACAATTTGTTCGCAGCTGTCATTTTCCAAGCCTCTTCCTCCTCGCGCTACATCTTCCAGGATGAAACAAGCTCTCAGGCTGCTGGCTTCCTGCCCTAAGAAACCTCACCCGTGACCGTGAATGTCAGATTTATTTGTTTCTCCGCCTCGCAGCAGTTTGCAGCAGCGCTCAGGGAGAAAGCTACACGTCACCATGCATGCATGGTTCTCACACTATCTGGCATGAGGCTCATTGGACACTTGATATTGTTAGTGTCAGATGTGAAGCTTTCAGACTTGAAGAGAAAATGTTTTTTGTAGTTTGCACTTTAATTACTTAAACTTGGTCTATTGTTAATTTTTAATAACATGAGTAGCTCTCTTTCGAAATGCACTAAAAAAGTTTTGATTTTAATAACGTAATTTTCAAGAAGATTTACATTCATGTATCAGGCAGACGCTTTTAGCCAAAGTGCATTACAAAATGTAGATTTTATCAGTGTTTGGGTTATCTGGGTTTGAACCTATACCCTTTTGCACTGCTAATGCAATGCTATACCAGCTGAGCTACAGAAACATTTTGTTATTTTAAAAAGTTTAATGCATACTTCATGGACATGCCCTTTCTGTTTAATTTCCACATTTGTTCTGTATTTCGGAACAAAGGAGTGCAAAACAATTACTTCTATGTTCATTGATGGTAAATTGACTTTGAAGTGTGTCTGATGAGATCTGGTGAGTGTTAATCAGTGGCTGATTGTTGGGTCACTGATTAAAATCTCTTAAAGACCCCTGTTCATCAGCGTATCGCGCAGATCAGAAAAGATGATATAATAATTAGCTGTCTGCTTTGTGGATCAGCAAAATTCTGCAAATTTCATAAAAACGTCACCGTTTGTGCCTGATGAAGTGCACTGCACATAAGAATCTGCTGTGAAGTGTTTGTCAAGATCAGAGATTTTCATTTCAAATTAAAATATTATTTAATGTCATTATGCGTTTGATTATTCCATGCACTGTCGGAAACAAAAAGGTCAGAAAATGGTCCCTAGCTGTCAAGTACACATTTGTAATTAAAGAGGGCATTTTATTTACTCAAAAGGTCCATATTAGAGGTGCATATTGGTTCCTTAAATGCACATATTAGTATACGTCAGTTGTGCATATTAGTACCTCAAAGGTGCATATTAGTACAGTACCAAATATAAACATATCGGTACTTAAAGGAAAACACCACAGTTTTTCAATATTTTACTATGTTCTTACCTCAACTTAGACAAATTAATACATACCTATCTTTTTTTAATGCATGCACTTAATCATTGTACTGCGCATTGTGAATGTGTTAGCATTTAGCCTAGCCACATTCATTCCTTAGGATCCAAACAGGGATGAATTTAGAAGCCACTAAATACTTCCATATTTTCTAGGGGTGTAACGATTAACCGTGCAAATGCGCGTTTTCTCAATGAATGAATTTGAATGAATTACGGTGAAATCCCGGCACATCCGAACGCCAGGGGGCGCTCTCATGCAGAAACTCCCTTTGTGCCACACAAGAAGTATCATTGCAAACACTATTCCAGGAAATGTCTACACAGGAATATTATACGCTGTTCTTCAAATTGTTTCAGGTATTTTCATGATAATAAAGAATATTTTGAATGATTTTGCTTAACGATTGTTGCTTTTTTAAATGCACGTTATAAACGACTCAGACTCATAATGATTTTAGATTGATAAGGACTTCCTACTGACCAAATGTCGTAGTACACGCACAAGCTGTGCATAAAACAAAGAATCGCAGCCTTGCGATTCAGAATCGATTTCAGACAGGCATTTTTAATGGGGACCGCGATTGAATCGTGATTGAATCGTTACATCCCTAATATTTTCCCTATTTAGAGACAGTTACACGAGTAAATATGGTGGCACAAAATAAAATGTGGCGATTTTTTAAGCGGATAAAAAATTGGAACTATATTGTATGGTTGAAGCGCATTTCGACCTCGGGCGCAGTTATATTGACAGAAGTTTGAGCAAAGGTGTGAGTAGTCAGGAGTGATGATGTTACTGCGCACCGAGGTCGAAGTGCTGCAAACACTGTGGCTTATAAATTAATTCCTGTTTGGATCCTAAGAAATGAATGAGGCTAGGCTAAATGTTAACACATTCAAGAAGTGCTGTACAAAGATTAAGTGCACGAATTGAAAAAAGATAGGTATGTATTAATTTGTCTATAAGATAAGAACATAGTAAAATATTGAAAAACTGAGGGGAAAAACTTTAAGGGTAGACCCTTTAGGTAGGTACTGCCCCAGTGACAGCTAGGGACCAATTTGTGACCATCTTTCTGACAGTGTATATGCATTTTGCATTTGTTATACTTTATTTGATAGGTTACACTTTATTTTGATAGTCCACTTTAGACATTCTACTAACTATAAACAACTTTGCAACTACATGTCAACTAACTTTCAATAATTTGCAACTATACGTCAACTAACTGTCATTAGTGTATTAGTAGACTGTAAGGGTTGGGGTTAGGGAAGAGGTTTGGGTTAGTGGAATAAGTTGACATGCACCTGCAAAGATACTTATAGTCAGTTGAAAGTTTGTTGAGATATCATCCCAATAAAGTGTTAGTAGATATTGAGCAGAAAGTCTACTAATTCTCTAAAGATTGGTAGTTGATAAGTAGTTGCAAAGTTACTTATAATTAGTAAAATGTCTAAAGTGGACTATCCAAATAAAGTGTTACCATTTGATATACTATATATTTATATTAAATATTTAATATTTTGTGACATTTATAGAAAGGTCATATTATTGACTCCTAGGGCCCTATTATACACCCGGTGCAATGTAGCACAATGTGCGACGCAAGTGTTTTTGCTAGTTTCAGACCGGCGCAATGATAATTTTTACTCAAAAAAATTATTCAAGCCCTTCTTAGAAATGACACATTAAAATTGTGTTCAATGAATTGAAAATACCTCATTAAGAGCAGTAAGTATATATATTTAATTAGTAACACAAAATAAATATGTACTATAATTTATTGATTTCTTTTTAATTGCATTAACACAATTAGTTTGAGTCTGGGTTCTGGAAAAAGAATTTCCCAGCATGCTTTGCATGCAACTGCTTTTGGAGAGTCATTTTTTTAATTAAGTGTTATTTTATGCATTTTTAGGTAAAGAGAAAGACTTAATAGTGTTTAATGTCCATTTATCTTATTGATTTAGAAGCGTTTGTGTTACATTTTCCAATTGTTTGGTTACCATCGTGCAGAAGAGTGGCGCTTGTGGTTAGGTTGTGGATGTGACATATTTCTCTCAATGAGCACTAACTGTGTTAATGTCTGTTTGGAGATCTTGGTCTCTTCTCACATGCTCGTCCAAAGTATCATATGTTAATATTAGTAGCATGCTAACATGTGCTTATGTTAATTAGTATGATGTAAAAGCGTTTTATATAAAATAACAGAATTGAGTTATTAAGACTACACTTCATTGAGTTACTCAAACTACGCTAAAATAAGTTATTCAGACTACACTAAATTGAGTTGAGGCAACTAATTGAGTATTGCCATTTGCTTTAAATTGAGTTGGACTAACTCAATATATTTTTATTGTGTAAAGCAGTTTTTTATGAGTTAGGGGTACACATTCATATTGGATGGAAATCCTGCCCACAATTTTATTGAGTTAATTCAATGAATATTTTTTTGAGTGCATAGCAAATACATTTGCGCCCATTTGTGTGGCCATGGGCGTGCTGGCTTGAAAACTAGGTGTGTATAGGCACATTGTTGGCACATTGCTATTTTGAGGCAACTAAAATAGACTACAAAAATGACCAACTAAAACCTGGTCTAAAGTTTAAATCAATGGTGCAAGTTTTTGTAATTTAAAGCGTGCATTAGTAATATGCGCCTATTAATGGACGACAACTTATGCTGGTTTATTACAAACATGCATGCGCAGCAGCACACAAAAAACATTAAAACCCTTTTTTAAAGAGTATACTCCAGTACTACATAAATACTCCATGACTGAACTAAAGACTTTCAAATAGAACCAATATACCAACATAACTTTTTTAACACCAATCTTAAACTGGTGGTCTTCTTCCTCTGCTTACAGTTTTTCCGCTTACAAACTTCACCATGTAAATAGGCAATCTCCCTTGGCACGAGCGCAACTTTTAAAGGGGATGGGAGATGAGACTGTCATTGGATTATTGCAAGTTACGCCCAAAACACACACATTACTCATTACGAGAATAGGAACAACCCTTTTAGACATTGTGCACATGACGCATAGACCATTTCCCCGTTGTTAAACTAGCAAATATGGATTCTGACACACCTTATATGCACTTGCGATTTAGACCATGATCGTTACAATAGGGCCCTAAATAATTCACATTGTATGCACATTCAAAATATCCATGATTGGTTTAACTTTCATTCTTTTCAAAACCGAAAATGCACTTCCTTCGTCATCTTTATTTCTGAACCACGATCACTTGCGTAATAAAGAAATAACCATACTAATGCGTTTTCTGTTCTTGTGCTATGCTTTAAGCTCACAAGTCTATCAAAGGTACGCTCAAAACCGCATCAATACCTGTGGTATTATTAGAGACCACCACAAGACCGTTGTGAAGTTCAAACCAAACCTGCATAAACAAGAAGGTTGTGTATTTCAGGTTAGGGACTGCAGAGTGAATTCAGTAGATGAGTCTGGTGCGTTTTGCTAAGGGAAGGCGAGATAAATGCATTCCCAGCTGCGAGCTGCTGATACTATCTCTCTTCTCAGACTGTAGATCAGAGACAGAAACCAAGCGTACTTCCTTCCTATGTGGCACATGGGTTTACACACTGAGTATGTTTAGACTGAAAATAGACCAAAGGAACTACTACTACACTTGCATACAAGTGTATTTTGCACAGTACGGTGCTGTAAGTAACTAGTGGTTTGTATTAAACATGATGTTATGCTCATCTTATGTTTAGCTTAAACTGATAATCATGCAATATAAAAAATTTGCATATCCATGTTGAATATTTAAATGACTAGTAATATGAATAATTCATGTTGTTTGAAGGGCAGAGTATGTAAACCATCAACCAAATATTTGCCTCTCTGATCGCAAGAATTTAAGTGCCAGATGGAAAAAACATTTTTTAAATGTTTAGGTTCCATTTTATTTTCTGAAGTTTTCCTCAAGCTTTTTTGCGAACATCATACACCACCCACAACCTTACGACTCAAAACATTCGTGCTCGTCCAATCAAATCTGTCAGAGGGTGGTTGCAATCCAATTATCCCTAAACTGCTGTGAGCCTGACCTCTAGCTGGTATCTTTAAACTTACCATCACATTGGATTTAGGAGACAGGCGGCTAGACGGAAATGCATTTCAAGTCTGTTGACAACTTTATACTGAGATCTTTTTTCCCCTCCAAACCGAAGGGAATAAAGTTAAATTTCCATCTAAATAGACATTTTGGTAAGTGCAGGTTTAAAAACTGAGCATTATCTCTTATTTTTCGATTCAAAATTTCTATAAAAGTATTTGATGAACATATAATATGTCCCAAGAGCATTCGTTTTTTGGATGAAGGAGGCGTTTAGTGGCTTTTGCATCTCAGCTCCATATATATATACTTCACAATCTGAGCATAAGTTAACTCAAATCTATTTGCTTAGTTACTTAACTAACTTGCTATTTTCTAAAGTAAAGGGAATTGCAGTTTCTTGCATCAAGGATAAATTACCAAGTTACATAATCTGAATAAATTTGAGTTCACAAACTTGTTTCCAGACTGCATGCCTTATTTACGAAAGAAGAAGTCTGAAATTACTTTTTGTGCCAATGAGTACAGCAAATTGAGAATGTGATGTGTCACTGCTCAAAAATAGTCCTGAAGTTTAAAGTTCAAGACAGTCCAACAGCAATGGCATTTTGTCCGCATGTGCTGTTCGAAAACTTTTCTGACACCTTCGATTTCACCCATAATGTTAAAGCAGAAGTTGGAGCTCCTCGGTAGGTCAGCTGCTTTTGTTTCAGCTCTCAAAATGAACTTTACAAATCATGTCTGACACTCATGACTCTCACAGTCTAACCCAAGCGAAACTAAGTGTCTGTGATGTTCTTGCCTTTTGTTATGACTCAAGTCTTCCATTTTATGCAAGGGTACAGGTGTGGTTTTCCTGTGACCTGTGCATGAGAGTGGGAATGCAAGCACTTGCATGGATGTTTCACCTTTGCTTGTGTGTCAAAGTTGTTACATCTTGCATGTTGAATATATATATATATATATATATATATATATATATATTATTATATTTTTATGTTACCTTTAAATAAATACCTTATAATAAGTTATGTTATAAATTATGTCAACTTATCACAGGTCAAAACCTAAAATAGTAGGTTTAATTGACTTGCAAATTCAAGTTGTTTTAACTTCATGCTCTTTTTTTATATAAAAATAGTAGTTGTGAACTGCATGGCTCTAATTATTAATAAAAAAGTGAACTGCTACTAAATTAACACCAAAATTACAAACGTGACAAAGAAGCTATGTGGTGAGCAGTGTTGCATGAAAGTAGAGCAGATGGTGTATTGTGTACAGAAACATGAACCCAAGAGCATGCATCCTGTCCATGCACTCTAATAACGCTGGCTTATTTTAAATCCAACGTTGAGTCAGAAAGGGACAAACCCAGCTACTGGGTTAAATCAACCTAGAACATGTTTATATTTGACCCAACGATGGGTTAAAATAGCCCAGCATACAATAGGTTAAATTACAGCCCAACGGGGCTGGGTTTGTTGCTTTTGAACCAACGTTGGGTTGAAAATAACAAATAGCATTTTTGCGTGCAAACTGTGAAGAAATATTGTTGCACAAGTCATTTCAACTTTTATTTTTTATCTTGACTAGTGATTGTTGCTGTAACTTATAAAATAAAGTTAAATTAGCTTAACTTATTTTAACTTTAACTTAATTAACTTTTTTACTTATAAAATAAAGTGCAAATTTTTTACAGTGTATATGTTGCAGTGTTCGAAGCAATTTTGCATTTTTTAACTGTATAGTGTCACATCACCTTATATGACTTTTGATTATGTCATCCAACAAAGAAAATCCAAAATGTTGTAATATAAAAAAAAGTTATAGCACACCTTTTAAGTTGACTCCTGACACTCTCTAAAATATACTGGGTTATTTTAAACTTAGCATTGGGTCAAAAAGAGACAATCCCAGCCGTTGGGTTAAATGAATCAAGAAAATGTTTATATTTGACCCAACAATGATCCATGAGCGATATTAAAATGGATCTTTGCCTTAGCAGCCGCCATTAAAAACTTTCCAAATGTGAAATACGGTAGAGGACAAATGCAAGTGTCCCTAACAAACTAAAAAAGCCCTTACAGAAGTTGTGCCCTGTTCTCAATAAAGCACGTGGGCCAATGGGACGTCTTGGACAAAATGAAAAGCAAAAAGACAGGAAGTCAATAGGAAGTCGCTTTGGGTGAATCTGAGGACAGCGTGCATCCCTCTGCTTCATTTCATTCGTCGTCTCCCCTGAATGAGCTCTCATACATACACCTGAAAACAGTGTCCCCTCTTTCCTGTCCTTTAATGGAATCAAGGTTGGCCACCTGTGGCCCAAATGGGCAATTTGACGCAGGCCTAAGGTTTCGCTCGAAAAAGAGGCTGCTCGTCCTTGCAATAGGACAAACTAAAATAGCATTTCTCTATGACATTTTACTGTACCTTATATTATCTGTTAGGGTGAGACAATTGAAAGTTATATTCAACTGCATGCAATAATGAACTAAAAAATGTAAATAAAATAAAATAAAATAAAATAAAATAAAATAAAATAAAATAAAATAAAATAAAATTAAATTAAATTAAATTAAATTAAATTAAATTAAATTAAATTAAATTAAATTAAATACCTACATTAAATAATGTAGTGTGTAATGATGTGTGTATATGTGTGTGCAATATGAGAGTATTATATACATAATAATGTAATAAAAAGTTATTAAATACAATTAAATAAATTTAATCAAATTAAATGATGGAGTGTTATTTCTGTGCCACACAAAGCACATGACCAAATGAGGAACACTCCTCCCAGCTGCCATTGGTCAGGCAAATAAGTCACCCTGCCCCGAATCAAGCCATTGGTTAAGCCAGTGTAATTTTGGTTGTTAACGTTCCTTACCACTATCTGCTGTGTCGTAAAGAGAGTTTTCCTTGGTTTCTCTGTAATTACTCGCATGTTCCGAGAAGATCGCACTTTGCAATCTTTTATCGACCTGTGTGTCCTAAAAAACATTAAGTGGTTTATAAAAATGACACTTAAATATTTTAAACATTTGCAAAACACTCATCATCATCATTTGATGCATTCTGAATCGACTTACAGGAAATGCCTGCTCGCAAAGGCACTTGATCCATTCCTCCACTTCTGATTGGTGGGCAGCAAACACGTAAAGTTTGTCAGTGGTTTCGAGAAGGAAAGTAGCGCAGTCTTTGGGGCAGTCGGACATCTCGTTTTCCGATATCCTGATGCATTCCCTCAGCCTGATCACCTGCTTGTAGTCGGCTTTGTGTTTGGTGGATCCCTCCTTGACAGATGTGTGCTTATGCTCGTAGAGCTCCAGCCGTGCCACGCTGCGTCTGCCCTCAGCTAATAATACACACCACACCTTCCTCCACCTCTGAAGAGAGAACATGTTCATGTTATAGTCTGTAATATGTCTATAAAACATATAAATGCTTTGTTGTTACAAACTGCTTTGGTTGAAACACTGAAACAATTTAGGATAGAGTGATTTAAATCCAATGGTTGGATATTTTATCCAGTTGTGTTGAAACAACCCAGCATTTAAGAGTGTGAACAGTTTTATAAGTGATTCCAAGGTTGTGGATGGATGTATAAAGTCGTTTTAAAATCCATATATGTACAGCAACCACTAGTGTATTTTATCACAGATCAGTTTGACAGCTATACAATTTCCATACATTATTGTCTATGTGCGATTTGTTCTTTGCTTGAAAAGCATGCTTGTACTTTCTTTCATTAAAATAAATGTCACTTGGTTTGATCTTCTGTTATCTGTAATGCAGTGGCATTTACATAATAAAGTGTGACATTAGTGTCCAAAAAGTTTAAATTAAAAATCAATAGACAGTAGGCCTATACTCTTCAAAATACAACGGTGGTTGAAACTGTCTACAGTTTAATCACTCTCCTCTGTGAACTTCAAGGGAGTTGACTTTATACAGCCATTAAAAATGACCTTCTCTCAAGTAATAGCAAAAAAGTGGTCAAAAGTAATTGACTAAATGTTTAAGAATATGTCTAGCAGCAATCGAGGAACTCAAAAATGCAAAAGTTGCTAAATGCAACCTCCGTCAAAAAAGAAATGAAGTAAATGCTGTCAGCAAGTTTTACACGTTTAGTAAATACTTTCACTTCAAATCAACTTGATGTCGGCCTCAGCCATTCACAAATATCGGTTTGTTGGCAAAATCCATCAAGAGACTCAAAGAAAACATGTCAGATGCACTTAAAGGGGTTTTGCATTGGACACCACTTGGATTTATATGATGCATACATATACGGCAACAGCCAAAGCTTCACTATAAAATTTTTTATTTTGTTTCATCATTAGCATTGCAACCATAACAGCTTTTTAAAACCAATGTCTTAATGTATTCATCCCACTCTTGAAATGTCTTAATGTTCCTCATTATCTGTTTTAACAGAACAGTTTATTTTCTTCTGCAAACATACATAAAGTTGCATAAAACACATCTTATGCATTTGGCTTTGCGACTTACAGTATAGTGCATTCAGGTTATGCATTTTCATGGATCGAACTTTGTGCTGCTAACGCAATGCCAGTGAGCCACAAATAACGTGTAAATTATGATTAAAACTTAAATATATTTTGTGCTTTTTTGTGGTCAATCTACAAGTTTGGAAACCTTGGAAACAGTAACAACGACAACGGCTCTGATCTTTGTTGACCTCAGTTAACTTTTGCATGCTGAATTACCTCTGATTCACAAAAATAAACTTGTGTAAAATATTTTCATATCCCAAGGAGTCTTACCTTTCCGAAGCGCTTCTGGTGGAGGTAAAGCTTCCCGTTTCTCCTGATGTCCTCCTCCATGGTTCGTCAGCTGGCCTTTCTCTTTGATTTATTTCCTACGCTCTCACTTTCTTCCCTCGTTCTTGCTTTTAAATGGTTTGCTTAAGCGTGAGATGCATTGCTGTGTAGGTTTTGGCACTGGTGCAGGGCGAACTGGCCTATAAAACTTTAGTCACTCTTACTTCCTTTCTAAAATGAAGTCTAAATCTGTCACTTGGAGAAGTCAGATGAGTGGGTGTGTGTGTCTGCTTGGCTGTGGTAGGCTTGGTTTCCTACATGTATGATTCTTCCTGTTTGACACTATTTAAGGGTAATGCTGCATCTTGTCTATATACAATGTGTGAATGTGTTAACATCCTACTGTTGCCACATCAGACTCAGTGACTTGATTATGAGAAGTACCTACTCACGTGTACTCATGCTGAGCTCCAAAATTAAATGAGTTGTGCATTGCAACTTACTGCATTAGACTCAAATTAGTTTAACATGCAAATGACAAGGCAAGCAAAGTGCGGATATGTCATTCTTCATGTGCTTGACAACTTTAACTTGTTAAACCGGAGAGCTTGTGCATCATCTCGTGAATGCATGTTCATTCGTACACTCTAACCGTGTGAAAGACTCAGGAAACTGTTGTGATGTGGATGTTATCTGTACACATTTGGTACACAGGTTTGAGCATGAATCTATGGTGCCCCTTTGTGACCATTGTGGGATATTACAGCACACTCAACAACATGAAATTATCATTAATACATCATATGTACAATTTTTAAGACCAGATATTGTGACAGAGCAGTTTTTTTCTGTCAATCAATCAATCAATCAATCAATCAAACTATCTATCTATCTATCTATCTATCTATCTATCTATCTATCTATCTATCTATCTATCTATCTATCTATCTATCTATCTATCTATCTATCTATCTATCTATCTATCTATCTATCTATCTATCTATCTATCCAGTGGTGTAGTGGTGTCTGGAGAAGTGGGTATACTCTTAATTTATGCCCCAGTAGAAGTGGGTATACTCTTAATGTATGCCCCCAGTAGAAGTGCGTATACCCCCTGCCATCAAATAAAGAGGTGGGTATACTCTGTATACCTGCGTATACCCTGCACTACACTACTGTATCTATCTATCTATCTATCTATCTATCTATCTATCTATCTATCTATCTATCTATCTATCTATCTATCTATCTATCTATCTATCTATCTATCTATTTATCTATCTGTCCATCTACTTGTCTGGTAGGACCGAGTATCCATGTATGGATGTCTAATATCCTCAAAGGTAGTTGCACAGCTGGCGACAGACTAAAGGCAATGTTGAGTCAGAGTGTGATAAAACATTACAATAATAAGGAACATAAACTCTGAGTGAAAAAGCACCTAATCCTGCCTGACTCCACACCCTCTCTTTCACTTCAGTGAACATTTTAAATGAGCTGTTAGCTGGCTCAGATCAGAGTCAAACTTCTAGACACAAGTATTAAGCTGTGAATAGCTCATGGTTTGGTGGAGAGCCTGAAACCTGTCACTCTCACTATCTCCAGACCTCTATATGACCCAGATTGGTTGTTGACGAGTATCATGTTTAATGGACACCTGACTTTACCATCCTCACATGATAATCAGTTAAAGTGATGACTTCTTACTTATTAATGCATGTGCTTCCAGTTTTTCTATATGTCTGTATAGGGATTATTCTACATTGAATGCATTTTAGTGTAAGGGTCTTACAACAATAAACTTTATTTTGAAAATCTGTTTTTTTTTTCAATCTTCTCAATATTATATTCAGGTCAGTCCTATGATAAGTACAACATAAAGATACTTATGGTAACATCTGCAGATTTGCATTAGCATTGGTTCAAATTTAAAGGTGCAATGTGTACATTTTAAGTATTTTTTATATGTTTTCAGTGGTGCATAAGGATCTTACATAATGAACTAGAATGAGCCGTTTTTATCTACATGCACCACTGGTCTCCTCACATGGAGGTCGCCTTTTTGCTACGCCATGTTTCTATAGTAGCCCTAAATGGTCAAACTGGATTACAGACAACGATATGTTTGTCTCAACTTCCAAATAAGCCTATATTGTAGCTTCTTTATGTGCTTTGAAATGAAGATGTGAGTGGTGGACTGAAGCATTAGTTGCCATTTGCATTCGCAAGGCATGTTTGTTAAAACTAGTAGTTATATTTCCTAATTAAACTAAGGTCTAGTCCTGGCTTAAGCTAATTCCTGTCTGGGAAACCACCCCTTAATCTACTTTTTTATTATTCTTTTCTGTAAGAAGGAACAAGGCATCTTTTCGTATGCTTTTATTTTGAAATCTATGTATAATGTATGCATAACTTTTAATCGACATGTAATAATTTTAAATTTTTATTGTAAAATATTTGTAATAAACATTTAGAAAATAAATTTGTGTAATTTTCAAAGGGCTATTTTGTTAATCTGTTTCATATTATATTTACTTTGATATTTGGGCTTTTATAAATAAAAACAATACTACGGTAATCAAAAGTATTATTTCAAACAAAAATAAAAATAATTTTACACAACATTTGACATTTAACATCTTTTTAAGTTTACTACACATAGGCTAGGCTTACTATGTGGCACTGCTTTTTTCATTATTATTTTTATTTATTTGATGTCTTTAAAAATATATAACAATTTTATGTTGACATTTGTATCACTATATTTTAATTTAATGCAAAAATAATGTCATTGTACAATAATAATCTCACACAGTGCAATGACAATAAAAATCTTGATTTGTTATGTATAGTTTTATGTTATTTAATTTCATTAGTTGGTATTTTGTACACAGATATTGGATACTAAGAGGAATACAACCAAGGATGCATCAACTTAAAATGCATGACCTTCACATACAGTAGCACTGCAGGTGACGATATCAATTTAAACAGGTCTAGTCCGTATTCAGGTAAAACGACCCACAAAAGAATTTATGAACGTTTAACTTAATAGCATTATTTCTCGACTTCCAAATAAGCCCTGTCAATCACGCCTAGATATTATTAGAAACATAAATGCACGTGACCTCTAATATGTGGAGTCGCAGTTTCACTTTAAGAAGCATGTAAACAAAGGCTCTTTTCTGCGTTAGTTTCGGTGCTGGATGCATGCCATCGAGCTATTCACGAAGCATTCTGCGAACATCTGGCTTTATTACTGCGTGCGTCAACTGCGTACGTGTGTCAGTGATTGTGGGCAGATGCGCGCATGCTCATTGTCAGGGGGAGTGAGAGGAGCATGAATGGAGCAAAATGGCGGATCATGTGCAGGTAAGTAAATGAATTTGTTTTGCTAGCATTAAATTAATCAAATTTTGATCTAGTTCAGTCTGGTGATAGTTTCAGAGGCTCATTTCGGTGATGCGTGCACGTATGTTTTAAATGCACGCGTCGCGTTACGGAAGAAACAGACTGGCATGGTTTATTGGATGCGATTACCAAGTGTTGACTTGTGGCCTGTCATCATGTTGATTTTAACTCTGTGGTCCACGATAACACATTACTCTGCAGTATTGTTCAAAGTTATCTGAAAGCAAATTGCAACGGTTTTGATTGTAAGCACCGGGGATCGCTCATCCCGGATATATCGTTTATAATACGCTGCATGTAACTCCATAGCGACAGTAATTTTTACATTGTAAACAAGGCATCATCTCTCGTAACCCCTTGCAGTGCATTGGATGCACTGACTTCGTTTGGTGATCGATGATAATTTGTGCTCATCGAGAATTTGTTCAAGACTAAAGCCTTGCGGTGGGCTCAAAAACACATTTGCATTCAGTTATCTGTCACTGTGTTGCGGTAAGCAAATGCGATCAGTTTGTTCTGTAGCTCCTCGCGATGTTAGCCTGTAGCTAGTGTGCTAACTCACGAGATTCTCCCGCGCGCCGCCTCGCCAAAGGAAAAGCCCAACGGGAATTCACTTTTTCATTAAAATTATGATATAAAAATACTTTAAAATATTCCGTTATTTTTAAAGGATACGTTTAATGATATTAAATATGTATTTTGTCAACATTTTCTTAATAATTGTAGTAATAGTACACTCAAGTGACTACGCGGAATTACTCAGACGATGTGATGAAGGCACACATTGAAACAAGTAGTACCAAATAAAAGCTTTTCAGAAATGATCATGCATCTTATTTAATAGTTCATTATTTGTTGTTGTTGTTATGCGGACTATATCGGTATGTATCGCGATGTTGTGCTTTTCAACGAAAAGCACGCGGTGCAGTCAGCCCGGTTCCTTTTACATCGACGTTAACTCTTGTCTTATTTAATTACCGGTCACGGTTTTGCTCATATGAGGGATTTGTGAGGCACTCCTGGCAACCTTTTTCTCGTCTGCAGATGTAGTGAAAAACTGTTTATGTGCCCCTCATTATTTTTGTGTGTTTGCATAGTTGCACTGTCAGCCATTGCTGCTTTTGACAGCTACATTATTATAGCTGTGAACTGCCAAACAAGACAGCATTTTTTTTACACGATGAACACTACAGTGTGATCACTCATCTTGTAAACAAGCTGTCCCTAACATCTGACAGGTCGAGGTCAGAGGTTAAGGGGGTCTAAGGGTTAAACACAGTGTTAAAAAACTTACCTTGAAATGTAATGAAGCGTGTTTGTTGGGGATATTTACCTTGTTTACCTCAGTGTCATCTGAGTGAACATACGTAAACATTAGCTCTTGCGTTTCTGTTGCTCAGATCGTATAGCGCCATTACACCAGCAGTGCAAAGGTCATAGGATCGATCCCAATTAACACCGATATTAATAAAATATAGCTAATAGTTTGCTTGAATATGAGATGCTGAGAATAAAATCGTCTGCCAAATGCATACATGTAAAGAAATTTCCTCTGTGCTTTCCTCTAATGCGTCCCCTTCCTCTGTCATTCAATTAGCAGTAATAGATTATTTATTACCACATGAGCGTCTTGCAGAGTCCTGTGTATTTACTTACTGTAATGCACTTGTCTTGTACCGAACCAACTAACTTGTTCCAATTCATGTACATTTATGAAGTTGTCAAATATATGTTAAGTTTAAATGACTCAGCATTTTAGGCTTTAATTGTAGGTGCTCAGAGACTTGAAAACTTAACTGTGGCCTTGTATAAGATGGCCTTATTATTTGCATACAACATTTAGTGACAGCATACCCACGGCAAGTTAATATTGAAATCATTAACTGAGCCATAACCATATTACATGTTCATAATGACATTAGCTGTAGTAAACCCCATGCATGTTGCTTGTCTTTAACTGGAGTTGTCTTATCTCCTCTCTGCAGTGCCTTGCACATACAACTTGAATTTATCTGTTGGGATGCAAAATGCATTATATCTCAGTTCCTTTAAACTTTTGGGGTACTCCCTGTTCATTTAGGCATGGCTGATTTAGTTATCAAGATGTTTTTCTTTTATCTGACACATGTGGGAATGAAATGGCAACTTTAAGTTGGCGGATGCACAATATTGTGCTTTTAAGCTATATGTGGGCTCATCATAAAGGACTGCCGGGTGGCCCGGGGCAAGCGTGAGAGACATTCAGGCCAGTAAACAGTAATTTCACTTGCCCAATCAGGCCAGTGCTTCACCCTCGGTTACTAAAATATATTTTCATTAATGTATATTATTTGACATCTTTGAAGCGGACATTTACTTGGGTAAAACACGACGTAAGAAACAATGCAATATTTTGCACAGTTTGCTGTCAGTTTACAGGTAAAGCAGAAAAGTTGGGAACCTTTTTTTTTTTGTTGAAACATGTCTGTTGTATATGCATACAATTATATTTGGCTTTGAATTATTATTTTTAAATATGTGACACTGAAATTTTTTTATTGGGGCCAGTGAACATTTTGGCAGGGCAAGTGAAAACCTGAACCACTGGCCCGACCGTTTAAAAAATTCTTTGCATTGAGCCCTATTATTTTTTTAGCATGGACATGAACTTTGTATTTGAAGCTCTGCATTTTATCTGCTGATGTTGATTTTGTATGGTTATGCTCCATAAGGGAACAAAAGACTGTTCTGAGTCAAAGGCTTGTCACACTGGTAAGATGTTTGCTAGCCGTTTTATGGTGTTGTTGCTGTGTATCACAGACTTTTTTCAATTGCCGTCGTCTAATTTTTTATCCTTATGCAAACTAGATACTCCCTTAGTGACCTGAAACAATAACTTCAGAAAATCGTTAGCTGTAACATCTATTTCGATGATTAAATAAATGGGTTATGAAATCTTCTCTAGCAGAAAAGCACACGTTTCTTGTGCATTATTATTATAATTTTGGTGCTTGCTAAGGGTAAAATTTCCATTAGTAATAATGTAAACAAACTCCTAATCCACATAACTCATTCTGCACTGTTTGTATAATATCTCAAATTGTGTTATATCACTTTTGTAAGCATTGGATGTAGGGGGCTCTGATCTCTTTTGGGTCATTAATGCTATATAGCAAGTAGGGATGCTCCGATCGATCGGCCGCAGATCGGTATCAGCCGATAATGGCATTAAATAACTCGATCGGTACTCGCTAAATTTGCCGATCTCATAAACCGATTTTTCTGTTTACTTTTGTCATCATAGGGCTCCTGAATGCGGCTGCAGTTAGAGAGCATTTTTACGAATATTTGTTGTGCTTATTTATTTGATTCTCTATTAAAACAATAATGTACATAATTACTGCGAGTAATATAACAAAGGCAACATCTGTGGTATTACTTTATCTAGAAAAAAATGTTAATAGTTACAGTCATCAAAGAGCTTGCATATCAGCTTGAAGAATCTGTATCGGCATTGGTATCTCCGATCACGAAGACAGCAAATCGTCATCGGCTGCAAAAATCCTGACCGGAGCATCCCTAATATCAATGCGTGACCATCACACACTAGCAGCTGCATAGCAACACCCTGGCCTCTTGCATCATCATAGTATCATGGTGATGAGTTTTGCATCTTGTGGTACAGATGGGATATGACTAGAGCCCGACCGATACGCATTTTTTTGGGCCGATGCCGATACAGATATTAGGGAGTAAAAAAACACCGATAACGATATATCGGCCGATATTCTTTGTGTATATTATAGTACAGTACACACATACTACAGTATATTATACTACAGCAGGCTACTGTACATATAATACACTATATACATTAACAGAATATACTATATATAAATACTTTTTTTGCAATGATCACTCACAAATGTGGTGCTCAAACACTTAAAATGACGTGACAAAGATATGTAATATAGGCAGGTGTGTTTTACAAGTTAACAATAAACTTTATTATCCAAAATGATTCTGATATAAGTGCACAAAACAGTAAACTTGACTAATTATAAATAACTTTAAAACACAAACAAAACAAAATACATATAACTTAAATGATTGTCAGTTTTGACGAGAATAATGTTATATTGGGCTTATTTTGAAAATGGAAACTTATAAAGTCATTTTTTATTAGCTTTACAATAAGTTATGTGCTTCACAAATTAATTAGAAACTTACCGTTAAGACGACAATGCTTGACTTGCTGACAACATAATGATGTAGGCTTATGTTTAATGTACTGCACAACGTTTTTATAACACGAACCCACAGTGTTCTGCCGGGACTTTAAACTTTTATAAAACTAAAGCGTCTTATCTCCGCCGCTTTAATTTAGCGAGGGTGTAAAGTTGCGCGAGCTTATTTAATCAATTGCTTTGAAATGAGCATGTTCAGTAACAGCACAAGCAGCTATACTCCCACAGACTGCGCGGCAGTTAAAGCGCGTCCTTTCTCCGCCTCGCGTCATTTCTTCCGCTTGCGTTTTAAACATCTCGCAAGTGGACAAAAGAGACGGATTAAAAACACCAAATGTAAACCGGAATGTGTCTTTCTCGCCCACTTATAATCCAATCGACCAAAGCGCGTCTTAATACCAGGTGTAAAATGTTGTGAAGAAACCGCGTGACTGCCACCACCTGAACTGAGGGACTGACAGAAGTGAAGGGGGGTTGGCTGGTGTCACTACAGTGAGTGACCTGGGTCACCATTAGAAACCAGTAGGGCGCACTCTGCTGGACAAACAAGTACTTACATCTTTCAAAAGCATTTAATGTCTTCTGTAACGAACGTTCATATCGGCTTCATATCTGCGGCTTATACGCCGATACAGATATATCTGCGACAGGCTCATATCGGCCGATAAAATCGGCAAAACGATAAATCGGTCGGGCTCTAGATATGACCCACGAATGTGTAAGCAGGAAAAAAGCACATGTGGAAATAAATCTGATATGAATTGGATACATGCATTCGCGTCCACAATGTAAGAGGACAGTGGATATTCCCATGTCAAGACGTGTTGTGCGTCATTGAAAATGCGACGCTGGCAAATGACATCAACACCACCTGCGATCACATTTCTTAGTACAATGGAGGATGGCCACTCCACTTAGTGGAGTAATTTTGAAGTTTTATTACTTGCTACAGAGCTCTATAATCTTTTATAATCATTTTGTCTGTGTCCATTGAAATGCATATCCTAATATGATTTTTTTTGCCAAGTGTTTAGTGTAAATGCTGATAGCGGATACAAGTTGGTTTTTAAAGATAATGTAAGCGGGTTGTCCAAAAAAAATAATGATTTAGGCAACAAATCGGAATTGGGCATCAAAATTTGCAGTGTAAAGATTTTCTTTAAGTCATGATTTTTTGGTGCATAATGCAATTTTTTGCCAGCCATGCAGTTCACTTAATGCATTGTCTTTAAAATATGATGTGACATTAATAAAACAGTTAGGGCTAGTAAAATAATGTCATTTTGCAATGAATTGATGTGCTTTTTGAATCCATGCTGCTGTTGAAAAGGATGAATGATACATAGCCTTAATTTTTCCATACTGCAGGTTATAAGACTTTGGAAAGGGAAAGTTTGTGCGTGATGTTACTGTGTTCTTGGAGTATTAAAATTTCTTCGATGTTTTTTGCTGACACTAACTTAATGTTGGTCTCTTTCAGAGCCTAGCCCAGCTAGAGATCCTGTGCAAGCAGCTATATGAGACCACAGACACCACCACACGTCTGCAGGCTGAGAAAGCCCTGGTGGAGTTTACCAACAGTCCTGACTGCCTGAGCAAATGCCAGCTGTTGCTGGAGAGAGGAAGTGTAAGTACATTTAGGAAACTGTGCTGGATTTCTGAAATTATCTCTGTTTAAGATCTCCATTAGTTTGAGTCTAGCATCATGCTTTCATATTTTTGCATCGCTGATAGCTAACCAGATACTGTGCTTTTGTGGTATTTTAACAGTCCTCGTACTCGCAGTTGTTGGCTGCAACGTGTCTCTCCAAGTTGGTATCCCGTACAAGCAACCCGCTTCCCCTGGAACAACGCATTGACATTCGTAAGTTTAAAACGTTATGGGGCGGTTTCTTAGACAAGGTTTAGATTTATCCAGGACTTGGCCTTACATTCTCTGGGTCGTTTTTATAAACATACCTTACAATTACTGGTGTGAATCGTGAGACAAAACAATGGTACTGATACATTTTAAGCAGTCTATGGCATAGAGTCTATGGCTTAAGTCAGACGCAGAAGTATAAATCAAGTAAAAGCTGACAGAGTGGTCATTTTGGATAAACATGTCGAAAGGAGGTGTAAAGTCATTTATTGGCATTACATCGATTTTCTGAAATGATACTTATTTACTGTTGGTTCCTTAGGAAATTATGTTCTTAATTATCTGGCAACCCGGCCAAAGCTTGCTGCCTTTGTGACACAAGCCTTGATCCAACTCTACGCCAGAATCACCAAGCTTGGCTGGTTCGACTGCCAAAAGGAAGATTATGTCTTCAGGAATGTCATAGTCGATGTGACAAGATTCTTGCAGGTAAGATAACATCTTTTAAAAAAACACAGAGACTTTACACTTACAAATATAACTCATGGACTTCCTGTTTTAACTGCGCATGGACTAGAGCTGTTTTTTTAAGAAAACACTTTAAATGTGAAGAAGTAGTGTACAAGTAAAATGCTTAGGTTTATTTTAATGTCTGTGAAAGCCGTTTGTGATCAAATTTCAAACCTTATTGCAAATTTAGTGCAGTTTTATTTCTTGTGCAGGACTCTCAATGTGTAACATAATTTAAATGCTAATGCAAATCACATTATCTGGACCCAAGATCTCGACTTTCAAAGTTTATTGAAAACTTTACATGCATTTCGCAGACACGTGTTCCTAGGAATACAGTAATAAAGAAATATAATTTGAATGCACTGTATGTTGCTTTAAATAAGCATTTGCCTGTAATGTAAATGCACTGTGAATGATGGGATAAATGATCATTTTGATGTATGTTTGAATCCTTAAATGATGAAATGTGTTCCTCTAGCTCAACGTGTCGAACATGGTACTGGCATGCCATGTATGTGATTTCCAAGTATAGTTTGAATAAACTATATAACTTGAATGTGTAAATTAATTTATATTCTTAAAATGTCACATGAATATATTAAATACATGAAATATTTATTCATACGTTTAATAAATATTGTTGGACTGGTTTATTTTAATTATTTACAATTATTGTTAGAAAAACAAATTAATTTATTATTTTACATTATTTCAGGATAGTGTTGAACACTGCATTATAGGAGTCACAATTCTTTCCCAGTTAACCAATGAGATTAACCAAGTAAGTGCTCTATGTTTTGTCCATTTTTTCATTTATATAATTTTCTCCTATTTGAGGGGTGACATTTTTGTTGTACGTTGTTTCCTTTTAAGTTATTTTCCCAAAATCTTTAAATACAGAGATTAGGTAATATGATGTATGTAACCTGCTAGTCATGTGATCAGATGTGTCTTGGATATTTGTGGTCAGAAAGTCACACTGACTTAATTTTTGCTTCATTAGGCTGATTCAACGCATCCGCTTACAAAGCACAGGAAGATTGCATCATCGTTTCGAGATTCCTCCTTGTTTGACATCTTCACACTTTCCTGCAACCTTCTCAAGCAGGTGCCGTATTTGCTATTCGGTGTCTCACCAGAAACCACAAAAGCTGTAGCATGTTCAGACTGACTTCCCAACAGTGCAAATAAGGCTCAGTGGATTATTCTGTTTGTCTCTAGGCGTCTGGGAAGAACTTGAATCTGAACGATGAGAGCCAGCATGGGCTGCTCATGCAGCTCCTCAAACTGGCCCACAACTGCCTCAACTTCGACTTCATCGGTACATCCACTGATGAGTCTTCAGACGATCTGTGCACCGTCCAGATCCCCACCAGCTGGAGATCAGGTGAGCTTCAAGCGCTTGCAACACCAGAGTTGTGGGTTTGATTCCCAGGCACAAAGCTGTAAAATGCATACATCTGCCAAATGAGTAAATGTAAACTTTTGAATGGTAAAAAGTTAAAAGAAAATCATGTTTCTCATTATATGTCTGCAGCCTTTTTGGATTCCTCAACCTTGCAGCTGTTTTTTGATCTGTATCATTCCATCCCTCCTTCACTTTCTCCATTGGTAAGTGTATGAAACTGTTAATGTGTACATTAACACATGCTTTTTAATCTTTCACTTAGTATTGTTAACTGCTTGGTGTTTAATGTGCTGCTCTTTGTTTCCTTCAGGTTTTGTCTTGTCTAGTCCAGATAGCATCTGTCCGGAGGTCTCTCTTCAACAACGCAGAAAGAGCCAAGTTCCTCTCCCATTTAGTAGATGGTGTAAAAAGAATATTGGAGAATCCACAAGTACGACATCCAACTTTACTCTTGTTAAAGGAATAGTTCACCCAAAAAATTAAAATGATGTCATAATTTACTCACCTTCATGTTGTTATAAACCTGAATGAGCTTCTTTAATCTGTTGAACACAAAATATATTTTGATAAATGGTGGCAGCCACATGGTTGGGGAGAAACAAATACTATGGAAGTCAATAGGCTTTATCCCCAGCTGCACTACTTCCTGAACTTCAGCCAGCTCCTTGTTTCCTGTCTGCCATTATTGGACAAACTTATTAATCCAGGTGTGTCTGATTATTGTTGTTGTGACTACTGAGGTCAGGCACACCTGGATTAATCAGTTTGTTTGTGACTACTGAGGTCAGGCACACCTTGATTAATCAGTTTGTCCAATAATGGCAGACAGGAAACAAGGAGCTGGCTGAAGTTCAGGAAGTAGTGCAGCTGGGCATAAAGCCTATTGGTCCTGTCAGCTTTATGGTTACCATCATTTAGCAAAATTTATTTTTTTGTGTTCAACAGAAGAAATTCATACAGGTTTAGAACAACGTGAAGTGAATGACATCATTTTTATATTTGGGTGAACTATTCCTTAAACGCACATCTATTTAAATAATCATAAAGGTCATTGGTTTGATTTCCACATATTGATAGAAATGTATTTTGAATGCACTGTAAGTTGGTTTGGATAAAAACGTCTGCCCGTGTTTACCAAAACATCTTTTTATGTGGCAGTTTTTTTCAGAAAGTAAGAAAATAAACTACAAATTGTTTTAGAACTTACTTAAAGGAAAACAACACCGTTTTTCAATACTTTGCTGTGTTCTTACCTCAGCTAAGACAAATTAATACATACCTATCTTTATTCAGTGTGTGCACTTTATTTTTGTACAGCGTGTCGTGAATGTGTTAGCACTAAGCCTAGCACCATTCATTCCTTAGGATCCAAATAGGGATGAATTTAGAAGCCACCAAACACTTTCATGTTTTTCCTATTTAAAGACTGTTAGATGAGTAGTTACACGAGTAAGTATCGTGGCACAAAATAAAAAACTTTTGGGCGCAGTAATATTAATGGAAGTTTGAGCGAGAGGTGGAGTAGTCAGGAGTGATGATGTTACTGCACACTGAGGTCCAATTGCTGCAAACTAAGTGCCCTTTTGCCATACAATATAGTTATCATTTTATCCGCTTTAAAAATAGCCACGTTTTATTTTATGCCACCATACTTGTCTAACTACTCATGTAACAGTCTTTAAATAGGGAAAACATGGAAGCTTCTAAATTCATCCCTGTTTGGATCCTAAGGAATGAATGGGGCTAGGCTAAATGCTAACACCTTCACAACGCGCTGTACAAAGATAAAGTGCACGCATTGATAAAAGATAGGGATGTATTAATTTGTCTAAGTTAAAGTAAAAACAATTAGTAAAATATTGAAAAACGGTGGTGTTTTCCTTTAAACTACGTTTTGACATATTTTGCGATTCACAATTTTTTTATCATTGGTTTGTAGAGTTTGTCAGACCCAAACAACTACCACGAGTTCTGCCGACTGCTGGCTCGACTCAAGAGCAACTATCAGTTAGGCGAGCTGGTGAAAGTAGAAAACTACCCAGAGGTCATCAGATTGATCGCTAACTTCACAGTAACCAGTCTGCAGGTGGGTCAGATCCTCCACATGCTGAACCCAGAGCTTCATATTTGTTTTCTATCATGTCTCTGAGCAATACAAAAGCTAAAACCAGCCAAAAGCCAAATAATCACAGAGTTGCTGCTAAAATGGAAATTAAAATAATAATAATAATAATCGCTTTAATATCTTACAGCACTGGGAGTTTGCCCCCAACAGTGTGCACTATCTGCTAAGTCTGTGGCAGCGCTTGGCGGCATCTGTTCCCTACGTAAAGGCCACAGAGCCGCACATGTTGGAGACCTACACCCCTGAAGTGACCAAGGCCTACATCACATCTCGTCTGGAGTCGATACACATTATTTTAAGGTATTGCAATGAGCACACTTTCACTTTTTTTTATAAACAATCACAGGAAGGAGAAAAATATTGTGTTGTGTACTAATAATGATATTTCCGGTATACATAGGGATGGTCTTGAAGACCCCTTGGATGATGCCGGCTTGGTGCAACAGCAGTTGGATCAGCTGTCTACCATCGGGCGATGCGAGTATGAAAAGACCTGTGCTCTGCTGGTCCAGCTCTTCGACCAGTCGGCCCAATCGTACCAAGAGCTTCTGCAGTCCACCAACTCCAGCACGATGGATATAGCGGTACAGGAAGGTGAGGTTTAACACTGAAGAATCCAGGCCTATGATTGAACACTAAATTACTATGTAAAGCAAATGTTATGGTTCTGTTCAGGGCGTTTGACGTGGCTGGTTTACATCATTGGCGCCGTTATCGGAGGAAGAGTTTCATTCGCTAGCACAGATGAACAAGATGCCATGGATGGGGAGCTTGTTTGTCGGTGAGGATTCATCCGTAGTTATGTGTTAAATACCGGATGCATTGTGATTTGGTAATTCTGTATTTAAAATTGTTTTTGATTTTGTCGTTTTCAGAGTTTTGCAGTTAATGAATCTCACAGACTCTCGACTGGCCCAAGCGGGAAATGAAAAGCTTGAGTTGGCCATGCTAAGTTTCTTTGAACAGTTTCGCAAGATCTACATCGGTGACCAGGTGCAAAAATCATCAAAGGTAATTAAAGCAGACACATTTTTTTGTGTTTCATTTGTTTGCTGTACACTACATCTTCAAGTGCCTCCTAAAGGTTGAAGTATGGTCAGTTTTTTACGTGTATGGAGGTCCATGTACTGTGTGTGCATGACGCTTTTTTCGTTATCAAAAAAGTGTGCGCATACTGTAAGCGCACCGCCAGATTTTTTAATCATTGTACGCGTTGGTTGAGCATACACGTACCACAGTATGTAGTATGTAGGCCATGAGAAGTATTGCAAATTGTCGCATTGCGCATATGTCAAATGAACTATGCATTGCAAGGCTGTATGCATAAAATAACAGACTGTACCCAGGGCTTTACAGGTTTGTTTTTACAAAACAAAAAATTAGCTAGCAGTGAATCATTGTTGACCTTTCTTGCACACGCACAGAGAGTTTTACCTTTGAACTCTTTAAATGGTTGACTGGTGATGGTGTTACATCTGGGTTTTGTAAAGGGACACTTGACTCAGCTCTGTAGCATGCTGTGTTGAGTGCTTTGTTTTATCTGCTGTGTTGTGGGCTTTGTTTTATTTGTTTTTTATTTATGGGGGTTTATAAAATGGACATGCAGGCTTAAACAAATATGTTTCTCTTTTATGTCAGCGATCAAAGTGTTTGTCTAACCACAAAGTTAATCGTTTTCTCTAAAGTGTGCCACTTTCAAAGCATAAATAACGATGATAAGTGGTTAACGATAGAGAAACGTGTTAAAGGAACAGTGCGGTCAAAATGAAATTTCTGTTGATGTTAACTCGCACTCCTGTCATTCCAGACACTTACAATATAGCACAGACTTAAGTGCTATATAAATAAATTGTACTATATGTCACAACTAAAAATGTTTGGGGCATTGCAGCCAGATTTTTCAATGAGGACGTTAGAAGCCTTGATTCTTGTTGTCCTACTATCATTTGTATCATTAAAGTATCTCTGCTGGTCCAAGCTGGAGAAAAGTGTTCTTTGTATGCTTCTTGGATATAATTACAACAAACAGTGTATCAACGACTCCGATAGGGAGGTGAACAACTAGAAAAATAACACTTGATGATAATAAATCCTTAATATGACATGGATTGTGTATGTGGGGCGGAGTTACACTGTGTCTATTAGTCATTATATTTCATTAAGAGATAAGTTTAAATTGATGATTTTATTAAAACGCCAACTAGATTTGACTCATTTTACAATCCCACTGGCATGTTATTTAGAAAAAAATCGCAAGGAAGCTGGTGTTTTTATTGCCATGTCATTGGCTTTATGCCACTGCAGTAAAGGCTTATTGCACTGTTACAGTTAATGATTATTTAATCGATTGATTGATTGATTGTAAATTTAAACGATTATCGAATATGGAAAATTGCATAAATTGATATTCCTAAATAGCATAAAGTTGAAGGTTTTTGGAAGTTGTCGTGTTTCCATTGTGCATATTTTTAAAGGGTATTGGCAACGCAGCTACTGTCGTCTGAAATTGCCAGCCCTGCTTTAAAATGAATAGGACCGCGTCGCTTTGTCGCTGGGTGTCGCTTGTAATTTGAACAAGGCATAACGGCTACCTTTAGCCATGACTAATTTCAATATATGCTTTTCTTTTATACCTATTAGGAATAAAAAATATTTTTTGTTTATTTTTAACAAAAAGGTTACAGATTGCAGCTAATATGTATAGTAATATTATTATACATATTAGTTTCAATCATTAACTTTTTGTTTTGTTAAAAATAGACAAAAATAGATCAGTGGTGTCTTTTTACCTTACCCTGATTCACAATTGAAAGCATATAATAATGATTTATTATTTAAAGGGATAGTTCGGCCAAAAATGATATTAAACCCATGATTTACTCACCCCCAAGCTGTCGGAGTTGCATATGTCCATCGTTTTTCAGACAAACACATTTTCGGATATTTTAGAAAATGTTTTAGATCTTTCAGTTGATTAAATGTAATGTTACGGGGTCCACGACCTTCAAGTCCAAAAAAAGTGCATCCATCCTTCACAAAAGAACTCCAAACGGCTCCAGGATGATAAACAAAGGTCTTCTGAGGGTAATCCGCGGGGCGTTGTTGTAGACATATCCCTATTTAAAACTTTATTAACGTAAATAACTACCTTCCGGTAGCGCCGCCATCTTAGACTCCTCTGTATTCAGGAGAGAGTATTAGCGTAGTGTACGCACTTTTCTTCGTGACGTATGACAAATTCGGAGGGCGGGGGCACAGAGCAGCAGCAGAGTAGCCTCCGTAGGCTGCGTGAGCTCTCATCCTGAATGCGGACGCGACTAAGATGGCGGCGCTACCGGAAGGTAGTTATTTACGTTAATAAAGTTTTAAATATGGATATTTCTACAACAACACCGCGTGGATTACCCTCAGAAGACCTTTGTTTATCATCCTTGAGCCGTTTGGATTTAATTTGTGAAGGATGTACGCACTTTTTTGGACTTGAAGGTCGTGGACCCCGTAACATTACATTTAATCAACTGAAAGATCTAAAACATTTTCTAAAATATCCGAAAATGTGTTTGTCTGAAAAACGATGGACATATGCAACTCGGACAGCTTGGGGGTGAGTAAATCATGGGTTTAATATCATTTTTGGCCGAACTATCCCTTTAAGGTAACTGGTACGATTTCGCAGATGAGTAATACGAGTTTGACTTTATTTCACTTTAACACACATAAAGTAAATAACTCTGCAAATATCTTTTGCGGTTGTATCTTTAACAGAGAGATAGTGATAGAGATGCAAAAGTTATGGATTGCAGCTTTTAATGCGAGATATCAGTAAATATTTTTTTTCTTTGATTGATCCCCAGTTATATCGGAGACTATCAGAAGTTCTTGGGCTAAATGATGAAACCATGGTACTTAGTGTCTTCATTGGAAAAATGTGAGTATATGTCAACTATCAAGCATTTATAGAGTCGCTAAACGAAATAATGCCAGCAAACAAAAAAAAAAACATGCTAACTATGAATGTTTTATTTGACGCAGAATCACCAACCTGAAGTACTGGGGGCAGTGTGAGCCAATCACATCCAAAACACTACAGCTTCTCAATGACCTCTCAATTGGATATCCTTACCCACAAATTTTCAACAATTACAATTCACCTTTTTTCTATCTGTAATGTTTTTGACAACGTGTATGGTTTTGTTTCCTTAACCTCTGTTCTCACTTACAGCAGTGTTAGAAAACTAGTAAAGCTCACTGCTGTACAGTTCATGCTAAACAACCATACAGTAAGTCACCAACTTCAGCTTTTGCCTGTTTACTATTTAAGCTATTTTATTATCTAACAAACTGACAATTTCGCATTTATTTTGTCTAACAGAGTGAGCACTTTTCTTTCCTGGGCGTGAACAATCAGGCTAACCTCAGTGACATGAGGTGTCGGACCACATTTTACACAGCCCTGGGAAGACTTCTTATGGTAGATTTGGGTAAGGGTGTAACCGTTATAGATCTCATTTCGACTTGGAAAAAAGGTGTCAAACACTGTGTACTTGCCTTTCTTAAGAATTCAATCCATGATCATTGCTAGTGCTATGCTTTAACCATTACAGGAGAGAGGTCATATTGTTATATTAATGTCTAAGGGATGTGGTTTTATTTGTTTGTTGACAATTCGTTTGTCAGCTGTTAAATAAATCCTTATACATTCCAGGATTGTTTTTGATCATTGTAAGATTTTTATTTCGCATCCCACCAGAAGTATAGCGTTTTTAAGATGCATCAGGTTTAGAAATGTACCAAAAAAGCATCTCAATACACTCACCATTCTGTGGTGACACCTGTGGTTATGTCTGCGTGTTTGACAGGGGAGGACGAGGACCAGTTTGAACAGTTCATGCTTCCTCTCACTGCTGCATTTGAAGCCGTCGCTCAGATGTTTAGCACCAACACCTTCAATGAACAAGAAGCGAAAGTGAGATGTCATCTGCTTTATACACGCACGTCATGCATCACTTGCTAAACACTAGTTTATCCGCTGCATTTCACACATGAGAGATTAAAAATGTTGTCTTTCCTTTCAGAGGACTTTAGTGGGACTGGTGAGAGACCTGAGAGGAATTGCTTTTGCCTTCAATGCCAAGACCAGCTTTATGATGCTTTTTGATTGGATGTATCCTTGCGTTGAAACTAAATAACACATTTTAAAAATGATTTTAATATTGTGATAAGATGCTAGTATTGACTTTTTCCTTAACAGAGCTTGTTTGAACAGCTATCCCTCCTACATGCCGATTTTACAGAGGGCAATAGAGCTATGGTACCATGTACCAGCCTGCACCACACCTGTCCTCAAACTCATGGCTGAACTCGTCCACAACAGGCATGTAAACATTTATGGCGCTTCTCCACTTCATAGTACCCAGCGGTTTATGTCCGGTCAGATCGGCTCACCTTACTTTGGCTTGGTTAGCTTTTCCATCGAGTTTTGTAACACTTCGGAGTGAGAGGGATTATATGTGTGTTGGAATGCCCCATACATCCCCATAACTTGATATATTTCTCAGTCCGCCACAAAATTAAAAATGACCACCACAAATAGATGCACATCGCATTTATCACTACCTCTGTCTCACATGACAGTTTCTGTACAAACACCCGTGGTGTCAGTCGTCGCGTCCGCTGAGCCTCATTTAAAGCGTAACTAAACCCCTGGTCAGAGCCTGACTCCACCCACTGGCAATATTTGAAAAGTGGGCAGATCCCAAGGAGATAGAGGGGACGAACTAAGTGTGTGGTGAGATCTTAACAAGGGCGTGGTGATCTTGAACCTGCTTACGTCACGAGTCATTTTTGGACCCAACATCCAATATGAAAATTCAATTGCAGTAGCCACCGTTCAACCTGAAGAGGGCAGCACTCAGGCGTTTTTACACCATATATTGTAGTATTGAAACACTTTACATCCAAATGTCAAAAAACTTACTAAAATCAATAAACAGCACTGATAAAGCCCCATTCTTACAGATCATTAACTAATAAAAGTTGCTTTAGGGTTTAGTTACTCTTTTAGTTGCATTTAAGCATATATATGCGGACGTGCGTGACGCGAATATGCCGCCACAAACTGCAAGTCTGGAAAAACCTGGTATAGTGTTCCAGATTTTCAACCAGTGGATGTTTTCATCGCTAAAAGGGAGTTTGGGAACTTAGAGCAAAGCACAGATGACAACAGGTTTGCTCGAGAGAGCGCAAGCTAGCATGAAGGTAAAGCTAATCTTTTACATTGTAGCGATGACGCTGGTAGTGACGGTTCTCTCAGACCAATCAGTGATCTACGGTGTTTCCGTGTCACATTTTGGTATCAGCTCGGGTCCCTTGGAACCCCAATCGATGTGGTACTAAAAAAATTGGGTACTTTGAACAGTGTCAGTGTTAGCTGTTTATATAGCACATGGTTTATAAGACTCATTTTCTACCCGTAGGTCACAGAGATTACAATTTGATGTGTCCTCGCCGAATGGGATCCTGCTGTTCAGAGAGACTAGCAAGATGATAACAACATATGGTATGTCACCTTCTTCTGTCCTTGACTTGTTTTCTTCATCTTCATCTTGTGTGTAAGATGCACAAATCCTAGCTATAATATAAGAGTCTTTGTTGATTATTGTTATTAAAATAATACTTATCTTCTATTCAGTGCATTAACTTAAAAGGTTATGTAGATATGTAGTGATATGAACATACCCCCTCACTATTGTTTTCCTCTTTTAAAGGAAATCGGATCCTGACGCTGGGTGAGGTGCCAAAAGATCAGGTATACGCGCTGAAACTAAAGGGAATCTCCATCTGTTTCTCCATGCTGAAAGCCGTCCTAAGCGGCAACTATGTCAACTTCGGCGTCTTCCGGCTATACGGTGACGACGCCCTGGACAACGCCTTGCAGACCTTCATTAAGCTCCTCCTGTCCATCCCTCACAGTGATCTGCTGGTGAGGCCATCACTAACTGCTGCTTAAATGATTTACCGTGTCAGTGTCCTAACCATTTATGCATTCATGCTTTCCGTAGGACTATCCAAAGCTCAGTCAGTCTTACTACTCTCTTCTGGAGGTGCTAACTCAAGACCATATGAACTTCATCGCCAGCCTGGAGCCTCATGTGGTCATGTACATCCTGTCCTCTATTTCAGAGGGGCTCACAGCACTTGGTAAGGAACCTCTCGCGAGTGCATTGTAGTTGAAAAACGATTTCGTTTTACTAAATTACTGTTGGTGGTTGTTGTTTATTTCTCCCCTCGCAGACACAATGGTATGCACTGGTTGCTGTTCCAGTCTGGACCACATAGTCACCTACCTGTTTAAACAGCTTTCACGCAGCACCAAGAAGAGAGCGGCGCCCATGGCCCAGGAGAGCGACCGCTTCCTCCACATAATGCAGCAGCACCCTGAGATGATCCAGCAGGTGAGCTCCGTCTGAAAGCTTTCTCATTTTTAACCCATCGAGGTGGTGATCTTCTAACACTTCTTCACGTTCCCACGATCTAGATGCTGTCCACAGTGTTGAATATCATCATTTTTGAAGATTGTAGGAATCAGTGGTCCATGTCAAGGCCGCTGCTTGGTTTGATTCTACTCAATGAGAAGGTAAGTGATGCTTAGAATTTTTTTTAAGCGTAAATATAGATATAAATGTTGATTTTAGTCCATGTTGTAATTGCGAGGGCATTATTTAGTATTTTGCAGATCTGAGGAACAGCATTGTCAACAGCCAGCCACCAGAAAAGCAACAAGCCATGCACTTATGCTTTGAAAATCTTATGGAGGGCATAGAGAGAAACTTGCTGACAAAAAACAGAGACAGGTCATTAAATTACAGTTTTTACACTCGCATCGTATTTATTTCCTTACAGCCAACTCAGATTCTCTCTCTCCACCTACAGGTTTACACAAAATCTTTCAGTATTTAGAAGAGAAGTCAATGACTCCATGAAGAATTCCACATACGGGGTAAACAGCAACGATATGATGAGCTGACATTCCATAGAGAACCGGGCTCCGCCCACGTGTCCCGGCCCCGCCCTGTACTCCCACCCACCCCTGGCCTGGATGCCGGGGGACCACAGCTGCGCAAGCCTGCACCTCCCGCTCCCCAATCCCTAAGAAAACCCCCACCAACCTCTCTCCCCTCACACCCCACCACCCCTTTTTATATTATATTATATATATATAAATATACACATATAAATATATACATATTTTAAAGCCAGTTTCTAGAGGTCATTGCCTTGACCATTATCTTGTCATTCGGGGCTCAAAGTCCAAAGAGAGAGGGTACTGCTGGGAAATGGTAGGGAATGGGTTTGGGGTGTGGGACGGCACTGGTGTGGATTCTAAAGTGGGCGGCAGAAGTCCGAAACGCCCATAGGGATGATGGGAAAACGGGCGTAGAATGTATGTGTGTGTGTGTGTGTGTTTGCGCGTGTGTGTGTATTTTGAGTGCATGTCCGTGGGAGGAAGGGTTAAGATGGGCTGATATACATAGCGCTCTGCTTTTGCCTGCCTTGTATAGAAACACATAAGGAAAAAGTGTACATTTTTTTCATAACATTTTCAACAATGTTTATAATGAATACGATTTAAAGAAAAATAATGAGTGTGATTGAATCTTTTTACAGTCTAGTAAGTTAGTGCAGCTGTGCTGAAGTGTGGGTTTGTATGTATGGAGAGAAAAAAAATCGTTTATATCCGGGTAATGTGGGATTGTGGCGTGAGTGCTGGGGTTGACACCTGTCAGTGGATTGGGGCGGGGTTAAAGGTTGATCACTAGTTTTTCTTCAAATTCAATCTGTGGTCAAAATTGGAGCACAGAGCAGTTTGTAAATACTCTACATTGCAGTGAAGTCTTCAAGAGGTTTACCACATACCTCATTCATATCCCGTGCACGACGCTTGGGTCAACCTTCCCCGTTTAGAGCCGCCGTGACATCCTCCCGTCTTCATCACCAAGGTTGCTCTTGGTGCTGGTCATCGCTGACCTGGGAACAGCCCTAAAACTACAGATTCAGAGCATCACACTAATTGATTTTTCACCATCCCCGTGTATAAATCATTCCGAGATCTCATTTAAAGGACAATACATGCTAACTGGTTCCTCCCTGTTGTCTCTGAAGGATTTGACCATGTCTTTTGTGGATTTGATTAGATAAAGTGACTTATGGTTGTGGTGAAGTTGAGTTTTCGTCAACTCTTTTCCCTGCTTTTTAATCTCACAGGCTTCCAGTCTCTCGTGGCTTTAATGTTGATCTGGCGTTCTTTGGTAGCGAAGCCTCTCTAGAATGTAGCCGTGTCCTTAACTAAAGACCCTGGTGCTCGAGTCGTCGCGACAGGAGTGGATCACTCTGGACTGTTGTCTTTCTTTAGCTTTAACTTCCCGTTTTTCAGTTCTCCCCAACCTCAAAAAAAAATCCAGATTTATTTTTAATAAAAGAAAAGCATGACCAGAAGATGTTATCGGAATGTGGTAGAAATCGGACAGAATATATTTGCAGCTTGTGCTACTCAACAGGTGTTGCTGCTAACTGTTTGTGAAGAACTAGCTCATCTCTTAACCATGTCCAACACTCATGGATGTTCATTAAGTTCTGTTTTTTTTTCTTCTCTTGGTTCCCTGATGTGAATGTGTTTTTTGGCGACTGTGTGTTGGGTCCATCGAGTGATAAGGTAGCTGGTTGAATTTGTTTGTTTGGATGTCTGCTACATATAGTGTAAGCATTGTGACTGCAAAATAAACATCATTGGTTTGTACTACTACGTGCACGTTTTGTGACTGGCAGCCTGTGGCAGATTCTCTAATACACCCTCACCTTGTTTACAATGTCGGCGTCATCGCAATGAAAAGTTTTAGTAGCAATGACGTACGGTTTCTCAAGATACATGTTTGGGATCTTGAGTCATTAGAATAACATCATATACCCCAGGTTTTAAAGACGAGGCTTAAAGGGGTCATATTATGAGATTTTTTTTAAGATGTAAAATATGTCCTTGGTGTCCCCAGAGTGCTTATGTGAAGTTTAAGCTCAAAATACCCCACAGATAATTTACTATAACATGTTAAAATTCCCATTTTGTAAGTCTGATAAAAAATTTGACATTTTGGGGTGTACCCTTTAAAATGCAAATGAACTGATGAAATGCAAACACTGATCGCAATGAGGGTGGTTTGTTGCAATTGCAACTCAATTGTGCTGTCAATTATTTCTTTTCTCTCGGATAGTGCAGATTAAGGGAGCGTTATTATCCCCTTGTGACATCACAAGGGGAGCCAAATGTCAATTACCTATTTTTTCACGTGCTTGCAAAAAAATGGGTTACCAAAACAAAGTTACTGGGTTGTTCTTTTTTACGTTTTCCAAGTTGATAGAAGCACTGGGGACCCAATTATAGCACTTAAACATGGAAAAAGTCAAAAATTTCACACTATGACCCCTTTAAGGCTAGTCCTAGACTGACTGAAAATAACTTGAATATATAATGGACAGTGCCATTTATTTATAATTTTTATACAAGATGCACACCAGTCATGTATTTTTCTAAGGTGTTTATAAAAATGCCATATTTTCTAATAATAATCCAGGCTAAAGTCTCAAACTAATTATTAGATTTGGAGCATCAGTTTTGATTTCATATTAATTTCAATCATTAATATGACCATACTCTGTTAATATTGAAATACATCAGGGTAATTTTTTCGCAGAATGTTATTTATATTATGTATGATGATTTTATGTAAAAAGCAGTACATGGTTTTCACAGGCAGGGTCATATTTTCCAAACTTTACTATCTGACTAAATTTGTCAAGGATCTAATAATGGAAGGCAACAAGATCTTTGTCGCATACTGGCTTAAGTGTTACACAAAGCAGTCATTCTCAGAAGTTAGTTTTTACTTGTATTTATACAAAATAAATTCAAGACTTAAACTGGAAAATCAAAACAATTCACTATAAAACATAATGATGGGGTACAGATGAGAAAAAGCAAATTTTATTACATACATTTACAAAGAGGAACATTTAATTCTTGCTGTTCCATATTATTTTAGGACCACTGGGTAATGTTTTTTCCACTGTTGATAATAATAATGTGTAATAAATGTCTCTTTAATAATAAGGCGGCCACTTGACACATTACGTCATTGGCATGATTAACTCTGATCTTTTTTCTGTTGTTTGGCTTTTGTGGCGGCATTGTGGACGGCATCATTATATCCTTCCCTGTTTCTTGCAATCTCAACGGCGTAAAACTGGATTCTGGTGGCTGAAACAAAAAAATAATAGTTCATATCAAAACCTCCCATCTACTTAAAGCCTTAAATGTGATTATGAGCATTGTCTTGTACACATCTTTAGTTTGCAGGTTCTAGTATACAGATGTGTATTATGTCTGACGTATCATACCAAATATTGTGTTTTCTTCTGTGTAGTCCTTTTGACAGTCAATACGTAATAATGTACCATAATTGAAGTCCTCTACAATACCATCAAACTGGTTACAAAAGGGCCTCCATTTCTGTAAAACAAAAAAGCGTCAAAGTAAAATTACTTGCACCCATTGAAGTGTACTACTCTTAAGTCAAATGTAGTCTCTTTACAAACCTCTTTAGCCTCTGCTGACTTCAGCAGCTCTGGGTCCAGAACTTGAATACTGAGGTCAGGAAACGCTTCCCGAAATTTAGTGTAGATCTGGTCGTCTGATTTAGTTAGCTTTAGAAATTTTGGATCAACTGCAGAAATAAGCTGGAGAGTGGAGAAATAAGCGGTTTACTTAAGCTGGCCATAGAATGAATTTTAAGTAACATAACTTGTAATAAATTCAGTCACTTACATTAAAGTAAATTTCTGCATGGTTGTAGGCTTTCATTGCCCACATTACTTCCAACTGGGCCTGATGGACATGTTTGAAAAATAAGGTTAGCCTTATGTTGTGTTGTTAACATAAACAAATTATTGATCGCAAATGTCAAAACATCACTCACGTCATTTCCATAAGCCTCTGCTGGAAGAGAGAGCGCATGCGCAGCAGCGGTGGCTCCCTCAATCCCCTATTTATAAATAAAACAATTATTTTGTCTGTCTGAAAGCAAAATTAAACAACACTGCATTGATAAATCTAATATGACAAGAATACATTGACAGACAAACGCTATTACAGACTATTTAACGCCATTATAACAGTTGTTATAATCGATTCACAGTAATAATTGCTATAGGTAAGACTAAACGTTCACATTAGTATTATTTATAGCATTTGTCTTAGTACTTATATACATATCTAACGTTAATATCTGGCACCCTTTTCTGTATGTTTTGCCAGATTTTGGTCACATGTACACAACATATATGTTAGCATGCACGCTAACTAAGGCGTCTATATTTACTAACTTGACCTCTAAACGGTGAGTGAAAACATTACATGTTTACAACACCTTAACACAATGTTATTTTTGCCTGGCACATTATTTTTAAGTAGTATGTTTAATGATTTAACATAATAACTAGCCCCCTACCAAAGATGCAAGCACATCCCCCGTGTCCATGCTGACGCCTTCTGACCCGGATGAGCACAAAAGCGTCATGACGAATAACCACGTGGTGTCTGCGTTTAAGGAGTGAAATCAATTTTCTTTTAATAATTTTTACCATTCTTTAATGGAAAATGTATAAATAAATGCGAAACATTATCAACGTATTTGTATAATTTATAATCAAATAGATGAAAGTAGGCTTTAATAATGTTTTACTGCGCACCCTAGTGGTCAAGACCTGTTAGAGCTCTGTTTGATATACCATTGTAGATAGATCGTTTTAATAACAGCTTAGTTTATTATTTGTGCTATATCTTAAGAAAAACACATCTAAATGTACCCTTGTTCATTTCAATAAAAATAAGGAATACCCTGTTATATTTTTCCTAATGTTTATTGATGTTAAATTATAAATCCAAGACTAAAAGTATGTTGCTTAATGTATAGACATTTATTATAAAAGATGCTTTCGATGCGCATTTTCTTCTCAATGTCTGTGTATCGAAACAAAAACAAAGGGTGTGCTCGACTTCAGTACCGCGAGAGCGACTCAAAAGCGGTGCTTTTGAACCGCTCTCGCGGTAATATGATCTCATACGCTGATCAATCTGCGCAGCGCCTATTATTTTGGCGCATCATAGAAGTCAGGTGACTTGAAATGCGCCCACAAAGCCTAAAATGCTGTCTAAGTAGACAGCTATCTTGGGTTTTAAGACACAGCCATTGTGACAAGCGCAAATAAATGCGTTATACGCGCATTATTTCTGAGTGAGTGTTTTGGATTCGTTTGAAATCTTGCGTCTCCGGACGGAAAGGACGGATATAAATTGTCGTGAAAGGACATTAGAGGTAAGGTTATGCGTGATGTTTATCTTTATCATATCAATGCACAGGATGAAAATATAATCTATAAATGCTCAGATTTTGCCTCTACGATTTAAAATAAATAGGATTTACTTCGTGTTAGATGTGTATGTTGATTAACATTTGATGTATGTTAACAATTTATCACAGCGTTTTCAGCTCTCGGTTTAACGAGATGCAAATAATTACAGTAATGTGCACCGAAGGGCTTAAGATCATATCACTAGACTAGATGATGATCATTAAATTCTCTTGTAGGATTTATTAAAAAAATAGCAAAGCTATTATACATTTTAAAGAGTCGTTTTGGATAGGCCATATACGGGAATAACCTTCAGCATGTTTAAATCTTATAAAGAATTTGCTCTGTTAAGGCCTGTCCAGTGAACAGTATTTAGATTACCTTTTTACGTTTATTTATTTATTTATTTTTGTTGTGATTTTTGTTAAATAAAAAAATAAAATTATATTTTATGTGGTCTACCAGTGTCACAAAATAACACCAAACAGATTTAATAAATAAAGGGACAAAAACAAACACTTAGGAGACAGACACCCGCTGTTTCAGTCCTTTCCTGTCAAAAGCAACAGGAAACTGTTTCCTTTGAACATCTTTTCATCTATAGCTTACTTAGTAAATGTTTATTATTTACTTTTAGTTTATTTTTGTATTAGTTTGTTATTGAGTCTTTAAAAATATTATTATTAAATGCATTTTGTGCTATTTTTGACTATTTTTAATATTCAATCCCATATTTTCGTACAAAGTGTCTTTTCAAGCTGTAGCCTACAATCAGCTGATTGACTGATTCCAGCAACTCTGATTCATATTTGTAAAACTATTCATAAAATGATTGACTGCAAACACAAAATGAGCAATTTCCTCTTGTAAACTATCACATACAACACTGATAGTTCATAGTTGCAATGAAATGCATGCTTGACTAGATCGAGACATTCTTTTGATATGTGATGGCGTGTTCCCTGCTGTTATTAGTTTCAAGATATTTCCACCTGTAGCTTTTTTATTAACCATTATGGTGAGGACCATTTAATAAAACAAATGAAGATATGTAGCGGTAGAACATAATGGAACTTAACAGATGGGGGGATTTCATTCATTTATTGCCTGCACAACTGTTTGATATTGTAAATCCAATAAGACAGCAGGTGTCTCTGCATGACTTAGACTGTATTTGCATAGAAGACCAGAGCACAAATGTTGCTTAAAATAAATCTGAATAAAGCAAAGAATGAATGACAGAATATGTTAGACTGCAATATGAAATATGGTTTAAGAGCATTTTTGTGTCATATTCTGCGTATTACAAAAATGGCTGAGGTGTTTCAATTCATGGTTGGGTAAATGACCATATTAATGACCAAGTTAATGTAACTTATCAATTTAATTTAAATTAAATTAAATTGTATGTCTGTATTTGATTCAGACGTAGGTGAAACAACCCAGCATTTTTTTTAGAGTGCAGCATCTAAATGAGTCAGTAAATGGACCATAAAATGCAGTGACAGACCAATCACGTTTACAGATGCTTTTATCCAAATAAATCACAACCATTTTAGAGGGCTGCGTAATAATGCCGTTGACCTATTTTACCTTTGAGATACCTGCCTAATGTTTTATTTAATTCTATAAATATCAACCCCAGTATTTTGTCTAAAAGTCCATTTCTTGTTGACTCCTGATAAGACACCTTTCACTTTCTGTCATGCCCTTAAGTGCTTTACTACAAGAGCGAACTGTGTTTAATCAATAGAAAAGTAATCTGATTGAGCAAATCCAGCTGTCAGTCTCTCTTCTGGTGTCTTAGACCTAAACTAATACTGACTAAGCAAGAGTCTGACATGTTTAGATCTACACCAATGACTTGTAGCCTAATTATTACTACATATGTAACAGCCTGGGATGAGAAATATGGCATCCCAAACCTGCTCAGGTTTAAAGGGGTGGAGGTAGGATTAGAAAAGTGTTTGGGGGGGGTGATGGCCATTATTCTACCAACAAAGTGATTTTAAAAACGAGGACTTTCCTCAGGCTGTTTGTCACAAATATGGTGGCTCCTCATCTCCTACCATTGCGCTCCCAGTGGATCAGAAAGGCCTTGTCGAGGTAATGTATCCTGTATCCATCCACACTGCTTAGAGAATTCTCATCAGACGGAGAGCGTTGCCCCGGTGACGCAACCGACGGGTCTGATTGGGCGTTGGCTGCTCTTGCTCTGCTGAGATAAGTGCATTTCAGTTTGGGTGGAGAAAGAAGTGGGTGGGGTCTTTTAAGCGAGAGAGAGAGAGGGAGAGAAAGAGAGGGAGAGAGAAGTGAGGAAAACAGGAGATAGGAGAGGGGTGGCAGGAAGTCTGGATCTATCAGAATAGGATTTCCTCTTCATCCCAGAGCTGGAGCTGAAATCCTGGTGTGTATCGTTGTTTGTTTTGTCTCCAAAAATGAGCCTTTCCTTTCTTACGATTTCTTGCTCACTTCCTTCCTTTCTTTTTTTTATGTTTCTTTTAAAGCAGTTTGAGAGTATTGATGAGTCCTGTGCAGTTCTTGAATTGTTTTATATTGTGAAATCATTTGTTTACTTATTTCTTTGGAAAAGCCAAACCAAATTGTTATATTTAGGTTAAGATTGCAATAGCGTTCGCACATTGCTGAAAAATTAGGAGGAGATGTTTTTTTATGCTTGTGACGATGTTTGTCTCAAGCTGTTGATGTTCAACCAGACCAAAAATAATTTTCTTAATCAGTATTTGTATCTAAATATCTAAAACAGGAAAGCAAATTTGTGTAATATAAAATAATATATCATTTTCAGAGAATGTATCTTGAATTATTTCTTAACCCAATAGCAAATCGGCCAAAACAAACCAAATACAGTGAGGTTTTGCTTAAAACAAGAAACAAAACAAGTTACCAATGGGTAAGGGAAAATATGAATTCAAAATATTTAAAATTGCATGCATTTTTCAGTGAATAACAATCATATTCCCTCACTGCTTACTCATGCATGCTTACTCAACTCCCTCTCTGGTAGGAGATAAGAGGCATGCTCTTCATCTCATGAGTACCTGCCATGCTTTCTTATTAACAAACACTATAATAAAGCTGGCCCATTTTATGTCATATATGTAATACTGGGCTGTAAATATTTTAAACATTCATGTGTTTGATTTGTATGATTTGTTTGCATGTTTTCATTCTGACTATTACTATAAGCATGCATGCAGTTGTGTTAAACAGATCTTAAAATCTTGTCCAATGCATTAGATTTGGAGGACATTTTATAGATGCTGTTTGGTTGTTGGTCTTAGAAATAAGTCTATTGTGACTATGAGGTCATCTGTGGATTCAATTCCAGTTGGGACAGCATGAACTGATACAGCTGTATTTTTGAGTTATCTGTAATGTGCACCAGAAGCAGAATGCTTTAGTTTTTCCAAACTGCGGCGCATATATACAAAAACTAGCATTTATGCACTGCAGACATTTTGAAAGACTTAATTTATTTTGACATGCATGCATTTGGTAGACATTTGATCTAAAACAGTCTCAGTGCGAGTTGTATTAGTATGTATGTTCCCTATAGGTTATAGTTACAAGCTTTTTTAAAAGTAGATTCAGTTATTACTTTACACAATATATGAAACAAAACCATGACCATGCTTTATCAATTGTGCACAGTAACACCAGTGGGCTTTCCAAACAGTGTTAAAAAATAAGATTTGCTGGTTCAACGTAAAAAAGTAAGTGTTCGTGCTGCCTTAAAGATTTAAGTTCATTCAACTTAAAATATTACAGTTTTTTCCGGACTATAAGTCACTCCGGAGTAAAAGTCGGATCAGTCAAAAATGTGTTTTGAAGATTAAAAACATATATAAGTCGCATTGGACTATATGTCACACGTTTATTTAGAAAATGATTTCATAAAATTCAAGCCGGAAAGGCAAGTTATTCAACTAAACAATAGCACAGAACAGCAGGCTGAATAGGTGTTCGTACCTGTTAAAGTAACATTAACAGTTATTTACACGATACACAATAGCATACAGAACATACCTGGGAGGCTGAATAGGCTAAAATTTAATTTAGCCGCTACATTAACACAACAAGCCAAATAATACAAAAGTCTTATATAGCGCTTTTCAAAGAACGCAAAGACGCTTTACAAATGAGAGTGCCTCGAACATGCTAGTTGAAACAGGTGAGCTTTTAGCAGTTTTTTATAGGTGGTCAGTGAGTCTGATGTGGATGGGGAGTGAGTTCCAAAGGGTGGTCAAGTTCAAAAAGGTTCCGAAGTCATTCCGCATCACTGAATCCATTGAATTTCATAAATACGTGCGCATAGAGGGAACTCTCGCGGCTGTAGACGGTAATGGTTTCTCTTGGTTCATATGAAATAATTTTGACATATACGTCGCACCTGACTATAAATTCCAGGACCAGCCAAACTACGAAAAAAGTGTGACTTATAGTCCAGAAAATTAACTAAAAAAAACCCTGTTGAATTATCTTAAAATAGAACCACAAATCTTTATTCGCAGTGCACAAATCAAATGTTCAAAACTGAAGAACTCATTTGAATATCAGGGGTCTCTTAACCCCTTCAGACCCTGTGTCCCTTTGGAATGGCCGTCACATGTTCTTTGTTTCAAACCGATAGAAATCCTGATCAACCAATCAAAATAAGGCACACTGATTAAACACTGGAAAAATCAGGTCTGAAGGGGTTAATAGCGAAATAGCGTCCTAGATTTCTGTATTGTAAATAACTGGTTGGGATTAAAAGGCGAGGCTTTGTGAATTAAAATATAGGCTGCCAGTATACATCTTTAGTGATGTATTAAATGGCCTTCTGTCATGTGAATCACCAGTAAATCAAACTTTATCTGCGCTTTGTGTTTAGGGACCCATGTCTGAGCCAGAGTGAACTTGAATTAAAGGCAGCTGGATGCAGATGGGTCCCTCTTTCCAAACTAAAGGCCGTTTACATTGTGCTCTATTTGATTAATCGTGACTGTAAAGAGATTCGAGGTTCTTCAGCACACATGTGGTCTCAGTACAATGTCCTTCACGCCAGAGTGGACCTGACCCGTGTTGATCGCTGATCTTTTTAACCAGCAGAGACAGATCAGTTTGACTCAGGGTGATGTGATGTTTGTTTCATGCCAAAATAGAAATCTTTTGTCTTAGAGGGTCTACAGGAGGTGCCAATATATATTGGTTTCATCCTCTTAAAGAAATCTGGCTCTTTTATTGACCTTTGAATGATGACGTAGAAGAGGGGAGGGTTTTATTTTGTGAAAGGGTAAACAAGCAATACATTCCTCAGTTAAATTTCACCCCAAAACAATCATCATGTGTGAGAGTCATGAGGGATCACAAAAACACTGATAGAAGACCACACAGAGCGTCTTTGCCTATAGTTTTAGTAAAAATGGATTAAAAATGCCCAACTCAGTTAGTGAGCATGTCATAAACTAAATTGAAATTAACTTTTGAAGTGAATTAGCACATTGACTGCCATCCCAGTCTTTCCCATCGCATGTGAGACGAGACATTTCTATTGGACCAAAAAGCTGTTTAGGGTAATACATGGATTATGATGTCACTCCCCCTCCCCCACGCTAACAGGATGTCCCTGCGTCCAATGAATTAGCCGCTCATTGGAGGAAGACATTATCCTCTTAGTGGAAATGATATTGCTGCACCTCATGCATATTCCAGCGGGTAGCAGCTGTTGAAAATAGAATTATTCTGATATTTTATAATCTTTTAAATAAAGTATATGCACCTCTGAATGTGATTGCAGTAACACGCAATGCAATAACTTTGTTATCCCCCTATTGTTGTGTCTAATATGAGCAAAGGTGTTGAACGCCGTCGGTGGGCTATTAAATAGATTGGTTGAATTTGAATATTAATCTTGTTCTCTCTCTCTCTCTCTCTCTCTCTCTCTCTCTCGCTCTCTCTCTCTCTCTCTCTCTCTCTCTCTCAATAAATCTCACTAATTCACATGTTCATATATGTGGAAATAATATAATATAAAAAATGCTTACCAACTTAAATAACATGCCCAAAGGTCTTGGTAACAACTGAATTACTGGTACATAAAGTAATCCATAATCTAATTTGCTTTCATTTTAAATTCATGTTTGCTCTTTTCATGCTTTTTTGCAGAGCTGTATAACCGGAATAACAAAAGCCAGGAGTTTGTAGTTTGCAGTCATGCAGAAGGTAATGTTTGTGGTACTGTTTTACTGAATATAACACATTGGATTCATTTAATTCTTTATGTAGATGCCTAGATTCACTGTATTACTGTATTTATATTGTGTGATATAGATATAAAGAACCTATTAAGTGTGAATAGATCTGCACTGGGTTTTCCATTTAGTAAGCAATGAAAGGGGGCGTGGCAGAGTGACAGATAACATCAGTTTGATTGATGATATTAGAAAGAGATCTTATTTTTCATTAATGACATGTCATCGAATGGGACCATTTTATGTTATAACCTGTGACCTTTTTGATTTGGCCTACGCCTGCAGACAGGGACGGCCCCATCTTCCCGGGGTCCTAGCGCACCTGGCTCGCCAGCCACCTCTATTGTGGTAAGCCATTTGATTTTAAGCAATGTTTGAGCACTAAATTATGATTTTGCACAAATGTGACCCTGGTCCAGGAAATAAGTCATAAGTCCCACAGGTATATTTGTAGCATTAGCCAACACTACATTGTATGGGTCAAAATTATATATTTTTTATTCCAAAGATCATTTGGATATTAAAGGATAATTCCGGTATTTAACACTTTGAGTCTCATTTCTGGTTTGTTTTGGATGAACTACAGTGATGGACACTGACATTTTGACAATGGGTCGTGTCTTGACTTTTTGACTCGTTTAGAAGCGTCTCTTGACTGCTTCAGAATGGAAGTCAATGACCATGCACAAACATGTCATTAAAACAACACTTAACGTTCATTTCAAAACTGTGCTACTCATCGAGTGGTTCGTGGTGTTCGTTGATGATTAAAAACAAGTTGTGTAGCGAAATACCGTTTCTGTCGTGTTTTATTTGGCATTTTGTAAAATTCCATTGACTTCTCTTGGAAGACTCATTGCTCGCTGATATATCACTCCGCCACCAGGAAACAGAAAAGGGTCTGTTTACATGTGGTTGTAGTTTTTTCGCTCGGTTTCTCTCAGAAGAAATTTTTCCCATATTTGATGGCTCAGTGACAATATGTAGGTTTGAAGTTGAGCTCGATTGTGACGCTAGACACCGAGGTACTTGTATGGCAAAGTGGTTGTCGCCATCAAGTGGTCGGGAGTGTGCTAACGCTTCAGACTCAAATATAGAGCGGAAGTATATACGCGGTTGTGAGGTATCTGAAAAAATAGTTCCACTATAGCAAATAACACGGATTGAAATCATACATTGCGCCAATACACTTGTTTTTAATTATCAACGAACACGAACCACTCAGTGAGTAGCACAGTTTTGAAAATAAACGTTAAGTGTTGTTTTAATGACATATTTGTGCATGGTCATTGACTTCCATTCTGAAGCAGTCAAGAGACGCTTCTAAATGAGTCAAAAACTCAAGACACGACCCATTGTCAAAATTTCTGTGTCCATCACTGTAGTTCATCCAAAACAAACCAGAAATGAGACTCAAAGTGTTAAATACCGGAATTATCCTTTAAGTAATGTTTATGTTTTAAGAAGAGTTTTTGTGAACGTCCTATTGTAAATATGTCAAAATGTATATATCATTAGTAAAACATGTTGCTAAGGACTTCATTTGGACAACTTTAAAGGCGATTTTCTCAATATTTCGATTTTTTGCACCCTCAGATTCCAGATTTTCAAATAGTTTTATCTCGGCCAAATATTGTCCTATCCTACCCATACATCAATGTAAGGCTTATTTTTTCAGCTTTCAGATGATGTATAAATCTCAATTTCAAAAAAACTGACCCTAATGACTGAATAACTGAGTTGTCAATAACTTACGGTTTTATAATGATAATAAATTCTGGTCCATCATAAAGCACATGCTTGATATTCCCAGGGAGCTCATGAGCCAGAAGACAACCATTTCTTTCACTACAAACTGAACTCACATTTTACACACTTTTTTCATTCTCCCCAAGGCAAGAATGGACAATCAGGTCATTGGATATAAGGACTTGGCAGCCATTCCCAAAGACAAAGCCATACTTGAGGTAGAAAGGCCGGATCTGATGGTGTACGAGCCGCATTTCAACATCGCAGCACTGAGTCGTACGGGGCTCCCGAAAAGCAGAGAGGTTAGAATGCCAGAAAAAAAGTCTTTTATTGTTACACTTAGATGCATTTGAACACGTTTATTGCATGTTTTTTTATAGGTCTTATAGTGCTTAATCAATATTGAAAGGTAGATTTTCTATTATTTAAAACAGTAAAATATTGATGATGTGTATTTGATCATATGTATGTGACAGAGATTGAGCCATTTGAATGTCAGGTTAAGAAGTCTTCTGTTTTCTTGTTTTCCTCCAGAGATCAATGTCACCTCATTCAATCTCACCCCCTCCTTCTCCTGAGGTGAGACTATTTTGGGTAGTCACAGGTCACAACTTTAACATTAATCTACCTGTACCTTGTTATTTTTAGTGAGTTACTTAATAATAATGAAAAGTGCTGGCCCTTTAATTACTTCTCTATTTGAAGGTTGCATAGTAATTTTATTTACCAGGGTGAAGTCTTCATTGATCCTTTTATTGTGAAGTCATTTAAAGAGCCCATATTTTGTGGCCAAAAAAATCACATTATGGTGTTAAAAAGCATTATTTTCATGTTATTAGCACCTTAAAGTCCGGCCCATCTGTAACAGGTTTTGTACAAAGCTCATCGCTCTGAAAAAGCGCAGTATGAACTGACTGGCCAGCTATCCAATGCATTGTGATTGGCCGAATACCGTAATTACGTAAATGGAAATGTGACGCTCCTTGCCATGTTTTGAAAGATGAGATCCCAAAGCAATAGTGAAAGCCAGGAGATATTATCGTTTTTACTACCTTATCAATACGAGCATGAATCTGAATCTGATTTATCAATGTGTTAAAATGTTTTTGATTACACAACTAAATGTAAAGGAGTTGAGGAGCTCAGATGCAAAAGCCACTAAACTCCACCTCCATAAAAAATGATATTAGCCAAATGCTCTTGGCACGTTTATTAAATACATTTGCTTCAAATCTGCTTAATCTTAGTCTTAGGCCATTCGGTTTGTTTGAGAATCCATAAAAATTCTAATTTACAAGAAAACATCTAAGACGCACTTAGAGGGTTTTGCATCTGACCTCAATAAATATAATAAAAATTCTGTTAATATTTTCTACACCTCTAAACCTGTATGCCATTATTTTTATAAAAGAGATTTAGTTTTGCATGAACTTTATCTTATTTTAGGATGCTCAGATGGAAATATACAGGAGTATTATTATGATACAGCGTGAAAATTACTTGGTGGCTTAACAAACTAAACCAAATCTGCTGGCAGCTATTAGCATAGTTTACAGTAAGGCATAGGTTTGCAGTGTAATATTATTGATCAGACGGTGAAAATGATGATTTGGCATCCTTTAACATGCTGAGTTGTTGTCAGAAAGTTGATGATGAAAGCATCAAGATGTATTAGCTTTTCAAAATAATGCAATATGTGATTTTCTTCAGATATTTGCCACAAAAGAGCCGGAGCAGGGGTCTCCAGGCGGATCTACGGGCTCTACGGTGCAGCCTCGTAAGATAAGTCCTGCATCCAAAGGCCCGCTGCAGCATTTCCACAGGCCAGGTTATTATATCATTCACAAGCGGTCGTTTATGTTGCACATTTATATGTTTCTGAACGTTTTTTGGTATGTTCCTCTTTCAGACAATGGCTCAAATATGTATAAGAAGCCTCCAATTTACAAACATGGTATTTGTTTTTCTCAAGACTTTAATAAGAAGCTGTACATTGATTTTTAAGGAACAATAAACAATGAATCAGTAACACTGTTCTGTTTATTTTCCCAGATGCAAATACTGGAGCATCTCAAAGCAAACATGACACCATTATCGAGTCGTCCAAATTCCCAGCAGCTCAGCCGCCTGATCCCAACCTGCCCTCAAAGATAGAGACAGAGTACTGGCCGTGTCCACCTTCTTTAGCCACTATGGGTAAATGCTCACCGTCTTTCATCTGTCCAATGTCACTTAGTTTATAATTCTGTGTTTTTGGCAGACGCAAAGATTGACGCATTGACTTTAGATGAGGTTTTAATTGGTCAATGGCGTAGTCTATTTAAGTTCCCTCAAAATAGCAAAGCGCCAACGATGCGCCTGAACACAACCTCGTTTTCAGACCAGAACGCCCATGGGTGCACAAATGGGCGCAAACGCATTCGCTATTTAAACAACGTGATGCTAGACGTGAAAATGATAACTATGCCGGGCTGAAACTAGCAAAAACGTTTCGTGCTTTGTGCTGAATTGTGCCGGGTGTATGATAGGGCCCCAAGAGTCAAACTGCTGCTATCAGCCTTACTGAAAAATCCAGCTAAGACCAGCATAAGCTGGTGAGCTGGTTTAAGATGGTCTCCCAGCTAGGTTTTGAACTGCTATTGCTGGGGTAGCAAGCTGGTCTAGCTGTGTTTTGGTCACTTATAAAGCTGGTCTAGCTGTGTTTTGGTCACTTTTTAAGTTGGGAGGACCAGCTTAAACCAGCTACTGCCACCTTAAACCAGCAAAAACCAGCTACCAGCTTGTGCTGGTCTTAGCTGGATTTTTCAGTAGGGAGTACAATGTAACGTCAAGTCATTCGAGCACGAATACAGCCTAATATGACGACGCGTTGTCTTCTTCGTTGGATAACTCCTCTCCCGGGGCATCATGGGATAGTGTAGTGTCCATCGTATGCACACTGCAAAATCTGACCAGAAGTTGTAAGTCATCCAGGTACTATTCGCATTCTGTTTTAGTATTCGATAGGGCTGGGTTTCGATTCAAATTTTAAGGATCGATTCGATTCCGATTCTCAAGATCTTGAATCGATTATGATTATTCGATTCGATCCGAGATTTAGATTAGTGTTTTTGAAAAAAGCATTTTTTTCCAGCTGTTACCTGAATTACAGGACTGTAGTTATGCAACATATTGATACTATTTGCATTTCTGGAGTTTTCAAAACAACCGCTTGCTTAACGTTACTGACCGCCATGTTCATTGTTTTAATGTCCTTCCACCTCGCACGCATGCGTGAATTCAATCTAGTGTTGCTGCAGTGACAGAATCTTCCCACCGGTGGGCTTAATGCGCATGCAGACGTGCGCATTTTACTTTCACTTTTGAATTACGCAACTGTTTAAATGCAGCGCTTGCGTAAGCTGCGTTAAATCGCGTATGAATTTGCGTGCAATGCGAGTGCAACAGCTGGTTTAATTAAGTACTTGAGTCAATGTGTGCAAGGTATATCTCACAGAACCCGCCAGTCCCAAGCAGAGCAACCGGCTACTTCTCCATAAAGCGCTGCTTGAATGATGGGTTTATTGTTTTTCTTGATGATAAACACAACAACAAAACCATCTCGCTTGTATTAAAAATCATATATATATAAATATATATATATATAATAACAAAAACGAGTAAGAACGCGGGTTCTGCCAACGTCTGGTCGGTCAGTCAGCCTGCCTCGCACACTGACAGAAATAAATGAAATCTGACACCTGCTGCTCTGTGATGTGATGCGCGTTCAACTCCGCTGAATTCAGGCAGCAGACACATTCAGTTCTTAGTGTTTGCTCTCTCTAACCAAACTAAATGATTTAATTACAAGAGAATATCAAAACGACGGTGAAAGACGGTGTCGCGGTGAGCAAGTGATATAATCTTTAATGAAGCGGCAAGTTTAAGTTATTCATTATTAAATCGATTCTCTGAGTTATGGATCGATCTTTAGAAAATAATATGAAAATCGATTCAGAATCGGTGAATCGATTTTTTCAACACAGCCCTAGTATTCGAACATATTACTCGCCTCTCCTACTGCTTTTCACGTATTATATAGTATGGAAGTAGGCGGTTTCAGACGCAGCATATGAGTATACGCACACCGGCGCCGACAGGTGGCGCCTGTCCGCTGTGCCCAGCTACTACTCATGAAGTTGGTCAAATCCTTGTAGCGCCATAGAGCACCACTCACATAGTTCAACATTAAATAACATCATATTTGTCCCAAATCATTAATGATTAACATTGGCTGCTAACGTATATTTTGCTTTTTGAAGTAGATGCTTTTGGACTAAGCTTGCGCTATTTAATGTGCACTTCCGGTGTACGACACCTCTGAGTTGTCCTAGACGCGGTGCGGCGCTGCACTTCTCGTCCAGTGTGCGACCCCCTTGACAGAAGAAAGCATGTCATTACAATAGTGTATGATGTAATATTCTATATTTGTTATATAATACTAATACCAGTCTGTCCCTCTCAGAAATTGAATGGAGGAAGAAAGCAGCCGAGCAGGGAAAACCAATCGAGGACGATGACTTTGAGGACCTGACAGAAGATGCAAAGAGACTCCAGGAGCAGGAAATTGAGAAGGTCAAAGCACGTTTTTTTAATGGATCGAGCCTCACAGTCCCAAATCATTTCATCCGGTTAAAGTTAAAATCCTTAAATTTGTCCAGAATAAATCGGACTACGAATGTTTTTGACAGCCAGATAAAGAAGTGTTTCGTTTTTGAGCCATTAAATTTCAGTAAGTGCTGGGTGGATATGCAGGCACATGAGGGCGGGGTTTAATGGAGCTCTTAAATTATGACTGTGCTGTTTGTTTTACAGATACAGTCCAACATGGGCAAATTAATCCTCAAGGAGGAGAAAGAGAAATCAGAGCTCATCCGTAGAAAAACACGTTCACTGCCGGATGGGACAAACATTCACTTGGGTATGTGATTGCTTATATAGTTAATATAGTTTTATTTAAAAACAATCTGTTGTTAAATCCAGACTTAAGTCTTATAATCTTAATTATGGGGGCATCAAAGTTTGATTTCAATCTTTAACATGACCTTACTCAGTCAATATTAAAGATATCAAGGTTATATTTCACAGAATGTTCTTTACATTTTGTAGGATGAATTTTATGTAGAAAACAGTAAAAAATGACTTCAGCTGGGTTTTCACAGACGTATGTTAGGGTCACTTATGTTAGAATTAAGTACACTTAAAAATGAGTATGTATAATGCAGTAATATATCCTTCTACTAAAATGTGAGTTTTTTGTGTGATTGTTGCAGGCAAAAATCCTTGATCTTTGCGGCACGTTTTCTTAAAAAATGTGATGTATTACGCAGGATATTTATGCAGTATTACGTGCTGAAATTGCGGGAACTTGCAAAAGCTGTTTGAAACTTTTATTATGAAATCATGCAAGCCCCGCATATGTTGCGCACGGAAATCTGCAATTTATGCTGCGAAAGTGCGGCGTATTTGGAAAAAATGCGGCCCCCGCATAAATATGCGTACTTTGGATGATTCAAATCGCATTTTTCTGGAGGGACTGATTCATAAAACATGAGTTGCATTCAAGAGTTTATGTAATTTTACAGGTACACTCTCAGAATAAAAGATACATGATGTTCCCAACCTTTTTTAATTCAAGGCCCCCTAGTTGACCACAACAATATTTAAAAGCCCACTCATTCAATTTTTTCCACATAAAATTAACTAGAACTTGGAATGACTAGACAGATGTATATTTGCTACTAAAATGGCCAAAAATAAGAAACATCTTGATTTTAGCTTGTTTTAGATTACTGTTGTACATTACTGTTTGTTTTGTCCAATTTTTAATAATTTTTCAGTTATCTTGAGGCCCCCTTGGAAATCTGCTGAGGCCCCCTTGTGGGCCCTCGACCCCCTGGTTGGGAAACACTGCCTTATGCTGGGTACACACCAAAAGATAATCCGGCTGATTTTGAGCTGATTTCCCCCTTTCCGACAATCCTAGCTATGTCCCGATTATCTTTATGGTTCTACAGATTATCTTGTTTAGAGTGTCCGAACCTGATCGGAAAAACGTCGGAGCCGCCCGATCGCGAATCAGAATAAAAAAACCTGATGTGTGGGGGGAACACCGAGGACAAACGCGCGCATGCTCTTGAGATTATCACATGAAACGAAACAATATCCCATCAGAAAGCGAGGCGATGGAAGACGGAAGCAGTCATGGCGCAGCACAAATTGAAGTTGAACTTGTACAGACCATGTTCCCACAATGACTTCACCCAAACCCTTTTCTTTTTATTCCTTGAATTTTCTGTGAAAATCATTCCAAACACTATCATCAAATTTTCTTCCTGCATATCGTCCGCCATGCTTATTCTGAAGTCTCGCACGATTTTGTGAGATTTCCTGTGTTCACCGTCGAGACTCTGCTTGAAAATCTGTTCCATGTGTAGTGTGCTGTATTTGACACATCATGGCACACCACACACTATAGGAGCAAACTGGTTAAATCTTTGTGGTCTATCACATTTTGAAAATCTTGTAAAAGATGTAAAAAATTATTTTGGTGTGTACCCGGCATAAGAGGTACATACTGGTACCTCAAAGATACATATCTGTACCATAATGCAACATATTAGGACCTTTTTAAAGGGACACAGTAACAGAAAGGTACCTTTTATTTCTGAAGAGAGTGTAGGGGCATAGCGCTAGCAACATAGATATCATATAGAAGACTAGATGCCCTATTGGCCGCTGGGGACTGAGAAATACGGCGGCCATCTTAAACCGGTCGTTCTCCTAGTTTCGTTGCATGGCAGCAGATAAGATGTCAGAGCACTGTGGAGCATTTTCCTGTTCTAATCGGCGGACGATCGCAAATAGAGCCCGGAGGATTATTTTCACAAGTACTTTTTAACATCGCGGTACTATTGGTTGTATTTTGTGAATAGAATATTACCAGAAAATTGAGAAAGAGCCAGCTTATTGATTTTACTGTACTGAAATCGTAGCCAGCTAACGTTCGCTATGTTTACTGCACCAGCCGCTGTTCACCCTGCAAGGAGAGTGGGGTAAAGTAAAGTAATAATTACAAGAGTTTCTCTGGTGTGAGTATTGTGTAAAGCGCTATATAAATGTGTATTATTATTATTATTAATATTATTATTATAAGGTGCTGTGAGCTGCGTGATCCGCCGAGCTTTAAAAAGCTGAGATGTCAACAGGAACAGAGGATGTTTTCCTTCGTAGGGAGGACATTGAGGAGACTCGGTTTGGAATCGACAACTATCAGTCTGACTCGTTGTCACTGGTTGTGTCTGTGTTTTTGGCTCCACCATGTTGCCAAACTCACCTCTCTTGAACTACAGAAAGGGAGCACGGGAAAGAAGCTCTGGACAGGGGTGTGTGTGTGTGTGTGTGCGTGCGTGCGTGCGTGCGCGCGCGTGTGAGTGTGTGGGGGGGTTTACAAATCATTTTAAATTGTTTCTTCACCATATTAAAAAGTCTTATTTTATTGCAACTATCTGTTTCTGCATCTTTGTCATATTTATAGTGTGTGATTTATAAAATATCTTATGTCCTACACCACATTTTGATTTTGCACTCACTTTATATCTTATATCAGAATATTTTATTACTGTTTAGTGAATATTCATTCATTCCTACTATGAACATTAAGTGGCGCTGTCCACATTAGTGTTGGTAACACTAAGATTCTAAACCTAAATATTGACAAACTATATATTGTTGGAAAGCTCAAATAGTATAATTTTCATATTTCATTACCATTTGGGGAAAATTATGACACAGTGAGAGTCAGTTTCTAAAAATGTTACGGGCCCACAGGTAGGCCAAATTTGTTTTTGCATATAACACTAAAACCCTACTCTAAACCTAAAAAATCATGGCAAGCTATATATCATCGGAAAGCTCTCAGAATGTAGTTTTAATATTTCAAAATCTTTTTGCATGAATAATATTGCGGTGACAGTAATTTATTAGTTTGTGAGTATACAAGAGTACAAGAGTATGTGGCAAAATCTAGTGGCAGTTGTTGGTAAAACCATTAAAATTGTGACCCAAACATCATTTTTTTGTGATTTGGATCACAACTACTTGAGACATATTGCTTCATGTTAACATTATTTATTGTGTGAAACATTAACTTTTATGTAATTTTATTTATAAATTAATATGTTACTGCATAATTTGATATATTAAAATAAAGGTAAACGGCTATAAAAGTATTTATATTCAATATTTTTATGTTCCAACTCATTTGTGAAAAACCCTAAATTGTCTTCTTTAAAACAAGACCAAGATTAGGTTTCTAGCCCAAAGAATCCCAGAGAAATATTCATTTAAAGATGTACATCACATTGTCACCCCCACTCAAACGGGATTTGCGGCACATAAGGGGTTAAAATACGCCGAACCATGTGTCCTATATCATAGCTCCATGAATGACCTTTGCAGCAAAAAAACCCGCGTGAAAATCTGTTCGGTATTCACTGAGATATGATTCATTAAATGCGCTGATAGCTCATTCCACCAGTCATACAGATTACACTGAGTGGAGCGGGTGACCGATCTAAGATGGCGGCCCCATATCTCACCGCGCCAGTAGGCAGTAGCGGTCGATAGGGCGTCTACCTCTATGATGTCTATGGCTAGCAACCCTAATATAATGGGTTTGATTCTTAAAGGAATAGTCTACTCATTTTCAATATTAAAATATGTTATTACCTTAACTAAGAACTGTTGAATCATCCCTCTATCATCTGTGTTTGTGCACGTAAGCGCTGGAGCGCGCTGCGACGCTACGATAGCATTTAGCTTAGCCCCATTCATTCAATGGTACCAATCAGAGATAAAGTTAGAAGTGACCAAACACATCAACGTTTTTCCTATTTAAGACGAGTAGTTATACGAGCAAGTTTGGTGGTACAAAATAAAACATAGCGCTTTTCTAAGCGGATTTAAAAGAGTAACTATATTTTATGGCGTAATAGCACTTTTGGGAGTACTTCGACTCGGCGCAGTAACACCCTCCCTCTCCCATTATGAGAGTGAGAAGGGGAGCGGACTTTTCAGGCGAGTCGAAGTACTCCCAAAAGTGCTATTACGCCATACAATATAGTTCCTCTTTTAAATCCGCTTAGAAAAGCGCTATGTTTTATTTTGTACCACCAAACTTGCTCGTATAACTACTCGTCTTAAATAGGAAAAACGTTGATGTGTTTGGTCACTTCTAACTTTATCTCTAAATGGTACCATTGAATGAATGGGGCTAAGCTAAATGCTATCGTAGCGTCGCAGCGCGCTCCAGCGCTTACGTGCACACACACAGATGACAGAGGGATGATTCAACAGTTCTTAGTTAAGGTAATAACATATTTTAATATTGAAAATGAGTAGACTATTCCTTTAAGGTAGTCAGTCTGTGATCAATTTTATCAAATTATAATGTTTAATATTTGTGTGTGCTAGGTGTTTTTTGCATCTTCAGAGCTTTATATCTCTATTAAAATCAGTCTTGAACTACAATTCTACTGTGTTTCTGTTCATTGCAGGTTACACATCCAGTACTACCAAATCTGCATCTTTACCCCCCTGCAGTCGAACAGGCCTCACAAGGGTAAGAGTGACACCCCTTTCTTGTATATATATATCGCAAATGATCTTGAATATGTATGTTCTCTGTAATGATTGACTAACCTCTGTGCATGTGAAATGTGTTTTTGGGTTTGCTGTTGGGTTCAGTTCGGTTGCACTGGTGTGGGTGGCCATCTGTCAAAGTGTTTAAATGTGGGTGGCAATCTGTTAATGTGTTCGTGATTTTGATAACACAAAAGCACAACCCGGCAAGCACTGAGCAAGATGTTTTGCAAGCAAAGTGAAAGTCACAGATTGTTTTATAGTACAAGAGTTTTCAACATGAGATACAGTATGCATGTTAAACACCTGTTGTTTTACTGTCATTCTTAAGTGTTTCTGATTTATTTGTGTTTTGTTTTATTCGCTACAGCTGCAGTCGGCAGACTTTACCTCTACAGAGAATGGAAAAGCAAAAACAGGTAAGATTAGAATTTAGTTTTATGTGGCATAAAATCTTGCCACATAATGTACAAGATATATCACCAAAATGATGTAAAAACACATTATATCTCTTTTTTTGATGTTCTGCAGGTGTACAGGTAAGATGCTTTACACTATTACATTTAACAAGCATGGCTATTGGATCTTACGAAATGAAAAAAGCTGATGCAGTTACTAGGCTTTCACGTGGAAACCACATCCTTTCCTGTTTGCCACTTCCTGCTCCTAATGTATCTTTGCCCTAAGTGGCAGACATTAGCCTTCCCTCCCTATTTCATGGCTTCCAACTCCATACGTATTCATAATGAATCAGATTATTAATAATGAATCCAATGACTTTCATTATTACGGATGCAATGAGCCCCCTCAATAAATGTACTGTTTCTCTCACATTGGTCTCCTTTGTCCCGGGGACATTTTTTGGGGATGGGGTGATGTCTGTTTATAGAACGGTGAATCAGAGAGTGGGCGAATGGACCGAGGAAACTCTCTTCCTAGTATTCTGGAGCAAAAGGTGAGGTAGATGTGGTGACTCAATCTGTTACGCTCACAGTTCCCAGCAAGCAATTGTGCGTCGACAAGACGTCATAAAGTCGTCCAAACACAGTCTAAATTTAATAGGCATCGAACTACAAAAAAAGAAATAAAATAAATAAGTTAATGAAAGCAAAAAATGTGTTTATTTTGGCTAGAAGTTGGTTACTCATAGCCGGACTATGTTGGGTCTTTGGTTAACCTAGATGGTGAAATGACGGCTATTGCTTGCTGGGTTTTCAGGTTTTCATGCGCTGTTTTTAACCTCATGTCATCATGCCATCATATTTCATATTGCTTCTAAGCCTTGCATCCCTTGAATGAACTCAATAAAGCTTTATTTCTGAAATTTATTCTAAACTGAAAACTTTGGAGGTAGAATTTTAGTAAGTGTTCTTCTTGTTTTTGTGTCTTGTGAAACAAAGAGGACCTGATTTTGACGCTAAAAGTGTACTAAATGTAATCTTTCTTTAGATATATCCATATGAAATGCTGATTGTGACACACAGAGGGCGCTCTAAACTTCCACCAGGAGTTGACAGGACCAGATTAGAGGTAAATGACTTCCTAAGCACTAATTTTGTCGAACATTAACCATGGTTTTGTTATAGTAAAAGTGTAGTAAGCATGTTTTTTATCATATTGATTAGCATTCGTAATATCATGGTGTTACTATGGTTTTACTATAATAATCATGTTTTTTATTGTTTTATCTGAAGTAAAAGCATGGTTAATTTTCAAAATCATTACAAAAAAGTCGGTGTTTAAGGACTATATGTGAGTTTACTTTGAGTTTCTGTGCTTTTAGTACCAAACTTAATGAAACTTATGTAAAGGGTACCCCAACTATGAAGACTTGTATGCTTTAAAAGGACACTCCACTTTTTTTGAAAATATGCTCATTTTCCTGCTCCCCTAGAGTTAAACATTTAATTTTTATCGTTTTGCAATCTATTCAGCCGATCTCTGGGTCTGGTGGTACCACTTTTAGCATAGCTTAGCATAATCCATTGAATCTGATTAGACCATTAGCATTGAACTCAAAAATTACCAAAGAGTTTGGATATTTTTAATATTTAAAACTTGACTCTTCTGTAGTCAAGTTCCTGAACTTCAGCTAGCTCCTTGTTTCCTGTCTGCCATTATTGGACAAACTGATTAATCCAGGTGGGTCTGATTATTATTGTTGTTCTGACTACTGAGGTCAGGCACACCTGGATTAATCGGTTTGTCCAATAATGGAAGACAGGAAAAAAGGAGCTGGCTGAAGTTCAGGAAGTAGTGCAGCTGGGCATAAAGCCCATTATTATAATTTTTTAAGTGTAGTGTCCCTTTAATACTTCATAATATTTGCCTTCTACCACTATACTGCACTGATAGAATTACTTCAAAAATTCCCAACATGTAATGCTTATTTTAACCTATGGAGGTAGCCATTATGTTTCGTGCAAAGTGTATTTTGGATCATTGACGTGTAATGGTTATCGTAAAATTTTACTATAGTTTACTATAGTAAATACTATGACATCTAGGCCACTATAGTTTTTTATGTGATAATGTTTTACTTTCCGATCATCTTTATTTTGATCATCTTTCATTTGTATGTTTTCTGTATTGTTCATTATTTATGTTACTCTGCGGTTCATATTGAAAGGTCTGAACAGAAGACGTTGATGTTCCTGTATTTTTAAAGGGGTCATAGCATGAAAATGTTAGCATTGCCACTTTGTAGGTTTGAGCAAAAATGTGTCGTTTTGGGTGTGTTTTTTAAAATGCAAATGAGCGGCTGAAGTGCAAACACTGATCACAATGATGGTAGTTTGTTGTAATTCAAACTCAATTGTGCTGTCAAGTCCTTCTTTTCTCTCTCTTTCTCTCTGCACTAAATAGCAGTGCAGTGGTTGGAAAGTCCAGATTAAGGGGGCGGTATTATTCTAATAAGATATCCTTATGACATCATAATGAAAGCCAAATTTCAATGACCTATTTTTGCTCACACCTACAAAGTGGCAATGCTAACATTTTCATGCCATGGCCCCTTTAATGGCATGCGGATGTCAAGACCAATACCGCCACCTACTGTCTGTGTGCATTTATTACTCTTCTGTTTCACATCATTTTACATACTGATTAAATACTGTAGTGTTAAAATGTTTTTAATGCATGTCTTGTGAAATAATCAACAATAATTATATTAATACATTTTATTTATAGAGCACTTTACATCAACTCAATGACCTCAAAGTCCTACAAAACACACAAAAGACTTAAATAACTTAAAAGACATTAAAATGGCAATTTTAGCAATACGCTTTTCTAAAAAGATGAGTTTTAAGGATTTTTTTAAAAACAAAATGACGGCCTCTGATTAAAAAAATTTTTTTTTAAATTATGAATGTAAGACTCTTACATTTGTACAGTTTTTTTATTTCACATTTATATAGCCAATCCCAATGTTAATCTATTACAACATACATGTGTTTATAGGCAGGGTACCCTTTAAAACTTAACAAACTTAAGAAAGAAGTTCATCAAACAAACACAGCAATGTAGAATCTGTACAGTGAACAGTGCATTTTATTTATAAAATTAATTGTAAATCAGTGTCTTACACAGCTGGGTGGGGGATGTGTCCCACCGATTATAAAGTTTTACATTCCTGAAAATTAAGTTTTACTGTACTGTACACGTAATGTACTGTATTATATATGTAATTTACTTTATTTATTTGTCTTTCCCTCTTTAAAGAGACACCTGTCTCCAGAGGAATTTCAGACTTTATTTGAAATGACCATCACAGAATTCGATCGTCTGTCACTTTGGAAACGGAATGACCTGAAGAAAAAAGTGTCCCTTTTCTAACATGTGGACATTTGGACTCGGACACTCAAAACTCTCCATACCGAGAGACCAATAATATCCATGCTAATCTAATACGGATGCTATGCAGACATGTCAAGATAAGCAAGTGAGATGATATCACATTACCAAATGTTATTTCAACCACATTCACAACAGTATAAGGCGTAAATAACAAGCAGGATGAGGATTCTTCCCATCAAGTCTGAAAACATGGATTCTCATGGAATTCCATAATGAATATTCCAACTCCCTCTTTACGCTTAACATCAATACAATTCAAATCTTAAAAGTGCCCAGAGAAATTTATAATATAGGCCTATATATTTACACAAAGATTTAATTAACCATCATTTTTCTATGTGGTTACTGATATTTCACTTCAATGTGTAACTTAATTTATTGTATCCCACACATGTATGGTGATGTACATATATCATATTGTTTTTATTTATTGTTAGTGTTTATATGTAAAAAAAGAAAGATCACTACATTGACATTTCTAACATTAGAACCAAATGTTCTTAAAAGAACAACGTTCTAGATCATTCATAAAATAAAATGCATGGACACTTAGTCTATATTATTTATCAAGAGTCTGACCTATAAACGGCATTATGATCTACAATACCTATTCGTGCACATAGCTACAGTGTTTTTATCGTGAATTAGTATGAAATATCTAAGCTCAGGCTTGGTGCTAAGCTCAGGCTTTTGGTCTGCGCTTAACACTGTAGGTTGTAACTGGCTTTAAAAAAAAAACAACAAAGTTAGAAGATCTTCGCTACACATAAAGACACATGCAAATCTGTAAAGTTCGGAGGTTCGGGTTTAAACTGGAACCTGCATATAGGTGTTATCATGTATCACACGCTTACAACAGATACTGTCCAGCAGTCATGGGTATGTTCATAGTCATGCATCTCACCAAATTATCTGTAACACTGTGCAACAATGACAATAAAAGCTTCATGTTACAGTCTGTGTTGTGTACATGAATTGATTGTGAGAATTACGATAAGACATTTTCTGGGTATGAATGTGATTTGGGTGACTGTATTATATAACTCTTATACCGCTTTATTCTTCTTATGAAATAATTCCAGTTCTGTCGACCCCATAATCATTTCAGATCACTGCACCAAAACTAACTTAATTGATGGGTTTATTTTTAAAAATTAAGAAAAGGAAGAAAATTAACAAAATGAAGAAACAATGCCCGCTTGTTCAGTTTCGTTTTTATGGTTCATTCCTAATAATATAAAAGTATAATAAAAAAAATATTATCTCCCTGTCTTGCGCTCAAAAATATTTTTTCATTATTTTGTCTGGTATAATTTATATCACTTTGCAGCGTAAAGGGATTTTAGTGATTTTATTAATAAAATAAACTGAAAGTAGCCTCACTTGTAAATGTATGAAATTGATGCACTTAAGGCAATTGCAGATCTTTTCTTAAACACTAAAGTCTTTAGATAGATTACAACAGGCACTGTCAGTTGTAAAAAGTTTGATTTATTGCCTGCTGGCCTGTTTTTGCCATGGTTAAACAGAAGATGTCAGCAGTGCTCAATACAGTAGATCTCGCAGGCAGCATAAACAATATTTATTGGGCTATTTCTTGGGTACAAAAATGATTAAATTACTGTTGTCTTTCAGACATGTACAATGTACATAAATGTAATAAATCATACTTTTGTTATAAACAAACAAATGTAAATAAATAAATAAATAGCAACCCAGGGAGCTGAGAGTGTTAACCCTTTAGTGACCTGCTTAAAAAGGCTGTGTTACGTAGTATGTGGTTTACTGTATGAAATATTGCATCTCACAAATCAGTGCACTCCACTTGACTGTCTTTTTAGGTGTGCAATGTCTGTGATCATATAAACGTACAGATTAGCTGGCCAATCAGGGACACAGCGCTTTTCAAATCGATGAGTTTTGTACAAAATCAGTGCGTTTCAGGAAGAGAGTGACATCTGGAGCTACAAAAATGTATGGTATGTGGAAAATAATGTGTTTTTTAACCATTAACCACACGAACACATTGTATGATATCAAATACACAAAATAAAGTTTTTAACAATGAAATAGGTGCACTTTAAACTGAATAGGTTTTATAGAATAAATTGACACATGTCACAAACCCAGAACCACTAGGTAACACATTGATTTACCAGTAAAGCTATACAGTACAGCAACATACGTTAAACGTGTTGACTTTAACCACATTTGCGGAAGTCACTTTCACTTATTACTTCCGCACAAACTCCACTCCTGTGCCCACCTCATAAAACACCCTGTCTATAATGTTCAGCTGAATTTAATTTGCAGGAGCGCCACTGCTGATCTTCATTGTGTGATGGAGTGGCAAATCCTCAGGTGGCCCATCAGGTCATTAGACTTTACTGCCATTTCTTTCACTTTCTGGAGGTCTAAATGGGCTTCTGGCTGTTTTACTCCCACAATAGAATAATTGGAGACGGGTCACGTGAGCGCCTATGACTCATCTATAGACAAAAGACAACCATGGGGAACGAACAGAATCACTTCATCTATACACCTGCTCGTTTCAGTCAGTGTTCATTATATGTACTGTACCAATAAGGCTTAAAAAAACTTTTTAGAATTGCAAATGGGGTCATAGAAGATTTGGAACTGGATTATATATGAGATATATTTTATGCCATATACATTTATGGAATCAATTTTATAGCTGTATGTTAAAACTAATGGGTCTGAGCTGAAAAAGACCCTTTAGTTCATTTTGATGGATGGGGTAAGCACACCATCTTGAATCAAAAAGCATTTTCTCCATTGATCCCGTTCATAATGAGACATGTTTTATATATCACCGATATTCCTTTACAGTATTCTGTTCATTTTTGGGATGAAGAGGCTCTAGGGACTGTGTATGTTCTGGTGCATTCATCATCCAGTCAGTTTTGTTATGGTACATGATATTTACAGTTAAGGTGATTGGCTGAAAATGTCCTGTGGTCTCATGAGCACAGCATACTTGTGAACTTCCTGGGCTAGCGGAGCAACTACCGCTGAAATCAATGGGAATGCTAACTGGCAGCTTTTAAATGTTGCTATTGTAGACCTCATAGTTAAACATACAGTATGTACTGTATAAGATAGTTACTCTTACGCTTAAAATATTATGTAAGGTATAAGTTACAATATGACCCTATACAAAATGCAGATTATTCTGGAATTTAGTACTTTAGCATGTTTTTGTTTTCTATTTCAATTTAAGACCATTAATACAAAAAAAGATATTTTGATGCTTACCACACAGTTGACATACATATTTACTTCCATAGAATAAATGAATACTATGGAAGACATTGGGTACCATCAACTGTGTACTTACCATTATTTATCAAATTAGCAGAAAAAAACTTTCATAGTACACTGTAAAAGCTGGATTTAGTTAAAAACTATTTCTTTAATTCATAAAACTTAAAAAAAATTTCAACTTAAATTTTGAAACTTAAAAGTTGAAAATGTTTAAAAATTTTAGGTGTTACCAAATGAAGTATTTTTAAAAGTTTTTTAGCCTTACATTTTTTTTACTTAAAGTAAAAAAATTAAGTTTCTAAAAAAATTTATAAAATAAATACATTTTTTAAGTAAAGCAGCTTTTACTTTTTACAGTGTACACCTCGAAAACATTTTAAAAAAGATCATTTTAGATCATTTATTTCTATTTGGGGCATTGAGATCACTAGATGAGGGCTTAATGTACTTATTTTTATGAAAGTCTCAAATTCGACACTGTACACGTAAAAAAAGATTAATTGGTTCAACTTAAAAAAGTAAGTTAGCTGGTTTCCTTTCAAATTTAATTTACAAATATTAGTTGACTCAAAAAGAATTGTGTAAATATTGTCAACTAATATTTTTAAGTTGAATTAACTATTTAACTAAATTTAAAAACTGGATTTTTTTTACACTGTAAAACTGTAGTTTTTAATGTCATGTCAAAAAGTCATGTCAACTTACTATTATTTATCTTGACAAGCCTAACTATGTCCCGATTATCTTGATGGTTCTACAGACTATCTTGTATGGTATGTTAAGAGTGTCCAAACCTGGTCGGAAGAACGTCAGAGCCACCCCGATCGCGAATCGTATCTACAATCAGAAATCCTGATGTGTGGGGGGAACCCCGAGGACAATTGCACGCACACTCTTGAGATTAGCATGTGAAACGAAACAATATCCAATCAGAAAGCGAGATGATGGAAGACGGAAGTAGCCATGGCGCTTCATAAAGTGAAGTTGATGCAACCATGTATAGGGAATCCACTTTGGTGTGAGCACAATTGGCTTTTAAAGGGGATGAGCGATGAGACTCTCATTGGTTTATTAAATTACATTACTGCAGGTGCAATGAATTATATCAGGGATACACATATGCATGATGCATAAATGTAGATGCATTTCTTATATCATATGCATAGCTTATATCAAATAAAATGAGCAAAATGCACTGTAAAATTGTAAGGCATAAAAGGGATTAATATTACATGAATGGCGGTGTGAGGTTAGAAAATGTAGGAATTACTAACCTCAGTGAGTAAACTATTCCAAATGCAATGACAATAAATGGCAATTAAAAAACTTTGTCTGTGCATATGGGACCTCTTTGATCCCATGCAGTCAATGCAAACCTAATATAGTTTCCTATCAAGCAGCATATAGTACTCAAGTTATACACTTTGAAGTTTCCGCCTCTTCTGCTTTGATCTCATTTCAATTAGTTGTATTAGCTGGCTCGACTTGTAAGTGCATGTGTGCATGTAATTTTACTTTAAGTGTGACCCAACTCCCGGCAATCTATGTCTATTAATTTTTTTCAACCAAAATACCTTATAAAAGGCCCTACAATAATAGGACAGCACTTCACAAAGGCAGTTGGAAAAATTACATGAGATAGTCTTTTATGTGACTCTTTCTGCCAACTCTTGTGATTTATTTTAAAACCTGAGCTCAACTGTTTGCAATCCTACCTGGATTTTTTGCAGTTTGTTTTTACACAGAAATACGCACATCTTTCATAAATGAGGTGGATCGAATGTTGCAACACTATGCAGAACTTAATGATGGTGCAATGTGCAAAAATTGCCATATAGCTAGATATCCATCTAACATTAGCTGGTGTTTGTGAGTATCTGAGACTCTTAGCTCGGAGATGTGGAGCAAATGTGAACATATTTAGCTTGAAAGCTCGATAGCTTGCTACGACGAAATGTCAGAAAGCATTAATGCGCAATAAACCCGCAAACCCAGACTTTCCGCTGTTATATTGAGTTTAAGTGAAGTAAGGGTGCCTTCGGTTCCCAGGAGGGATAAAGGAGTAGGTAGTAGCTGTCGCTAAGATGAAGCAGTGTTGTAAGACACATCCACCAGAGCAGATGGCAAACCCTCGAGTGAGAAATTTTAATTCATAAGTCACATTTCAGTGCACGAGATTTTGACCTGTAGAAGTGGGCGCAGAAGCCCTTGAGCGGCACTCAATAAAGTCACTTGATGTCCTTATTGGTAAGTGATGCATACGACAGCTGCATTACACATCTAAGATCAGTACTAAAAAGTGAGTGACTTTTATTGCATGTTTGGCAGACAAGCTACTTACAGTACAGTAAATGGATTCAAGCTATATGTATTCATTCCTTGTGGGTGACGGCCTTGAAATCATTAGTATCATAATTTAAAGGGATCGTTAATAATGAAAATGTTGTCAACATTTACTCACCCTCATCTTGTTGTATGAGTTTCTTTATTGTGTTGAATATAAAAGAAGATATTTTGATAAATGATGGAAAGCAAACGTGCCCAAGACTTCCTTTTTTCGTTTGGTATGAGATTTATTTATACATTGTGATGTATGGTGCTCAGTAAATGTTAAACAGTGTGAAAACTATCCCCTACTGTTAACTGTGTGCTTACTATCATTTATTAAAATATCTTCTTCTTTGATATGTTCTTGATGTTCATCTTAAAGCTCCGCACCATTGGGAAAACTGTGTTTGGGAGCTTCCGTGCAGATGCATCTTTTATTTTTGTTGTTTATCATCTAGTATATCATTTTCTACGGATATTGAAGAGTTTGGGCAATCTAGAAATACTTAATTAATGCATGTTGATATGAGAACAAAATTAGCCATCCTTTAATGATGCTTTAAATTAAAAGGGAGACCTGGGCTAGATGTCACACAGGGAAGTGGGAGTATATCTCAGTAATTAGGTCTTAATGTAGAATAATGTTTTATGAATTATGCCCTCCGAATTAAATAATAAATGTTAATATTATATTATCATAAGGACAACATATTAGTTTGCTTCAGCAACAACACGATATAACCAGGTTGTCACACCATGTTGTCAGCAGTCTTGTAAATAATAAAAAATATGGTAACTACAGTCTAATGATAGTTTTCCAATGGTATCCCATGTTTTTTTTTACATGGGACTGAATAAGGAGAGCAAATGTAGAAATGAAGTCCTATTTTATGCATTTTTAATCAGCTTTTTAGGAGGTTATCGTTGTGCCGAAGAGAAGAGCATTATATGTAGTGAACAGAGTAACTGAAGATATTTTTAAAGGGACAATAAGTAGGATTTACCCCCATCTAGTGATGAAATTGTATTTTGCATTCAACGAATAGTGCTCTCTAGCGCCTCGCGTGTTGCAACTACGGTAGCCGTTATGTACTCACTGATCTCCTTGTCCGTTTCAGCTAGTTCACGTGTTTTGAATAAAAACGCGTTGTGGAAACGCGTTGCTAGGCTAGTGCTTTTTGTCCCTCTCTGCTATTATATTTTATCATTATGGCGGAACGACATGGAAGCCTCCTTGGACTTACCCGTTCAATGTAAATAAAGAGAAGAAATTCTAAGCATACAAAAAAGTCAGATCATTGGCAGAGGTCATTTGACACCAACGAGGACATATTTATAAAAAAAAACTTAAAACCCTACTTACTGTCCCTTTAAATGTCGCTTGATCTGAGGGCATTATATTGATTAATCAGCTTTTGATTCTTACCTTGATGTCAGTGTGCACTGTTTGATAAAGTTGGATAAAAGTTAACCAAAGAGTGACAAATAGTTTTTATTTAAAAATCTTGTTGGGTTTACATGATTCAGTCATGTTGTGTCTACATAAAGTATTTGTTTTTTCATTGTAAGTAAGCATGATTTAGTCATGTTCTATTGACATGAAATAATTAAGTACATGTTTATTTACATGTTGAGAAATGTAGGCCAATCACGTCCATGATTGAATCATAAAACAGTCAATGAGCTTTTTTGAGTGTAGTGTGTAAAATGTCTCAAGTGGACTATCAAAATTAAGTGTAACCACCAAAGGTGTTCTGAATAGTCTATAGTGGATTGCTATGGATTTGCTAGGGTGCCCTATAGGTGGTTGCTAGGCTCCTTGGTAGCCCTAATGATATTCTGTTTGTGGCTCACATTTCTCTTACAGAGTTGTTCTATACAATGTGTCTGCCCGTTTCATTGTAAGTTGGTAATTAAAGTAACAATGATGTATAATAGTTGTCAAGATATTAAATCTAAGCAATTTTCGTGAGAAATTACATTTTGCATCCTGGTGAGAACCAATTGCAAACAAACCTCATTAATGAACTAAATTACAGTCAAGTTTTAAATAGGAGAAAACCACATCTGACAGGAAGAAGCTTTGCGTGGTGAATTACATCTGGGTGTTAATTAAAAGCACACGCTCTGTTTAATCATTAAATATTAAATATATTTATTATATCTGTTTCCATTATTTCCACTTGAACAAGTCAGATTAGTTTCAATAGATCGACTTATTATATTAAGGGAATAAATAAGCAATAGAATATTCATTCACAAAATATTTTATTTAGAAAACATGGGTATTGATACGACTGTACACTGAAACTCATATTAACACTGAGTGAACTGCATATTGATACAAGGGACTATGTGCGTTGACTGATTGATTTTTTTTTGCAATATTTAGCATGTCTAATCACAACATCTCACAACTGCTGTACATTCTTCCTATAAAATTAAATGTGTTTCTCTTTTCATATTACTTGAGATACATAAAACGCACTGTACCAAAGACAAGAACTGCCATATTTACATATAAGTTACAAAGGCCTGTTTCACAGCGCTTGAAAAAGCAGCAAGTAAGCAGAGCCGAAGCAATAAAAAGCGATGTAATGCAAACTATGCCTCGACAACACAGAAACTAGTGATTTATTTATATTGTTTACCACATTAAGTGTTTTCTTGGATAACAGCCATTAATTATGAAATGGATTTGAGAGCAGATACGAACTTGATCGCCAGGAAATCTGTTTACATGGGCAGGTGTATCGTGTGAATTATGTGAAAACCAAACCCCCAAATCTCGCAAATCTTGATGTGATATGGATGCACCAAAAATCTCAATTAACTCAATAAAGTTAATTCAACTTTATTTGAATTATTACATGTAAAATATTGATACCAATAGTTGGGTTTCCATCCAAATCTTTTCAAAAAAAAAAAAAAAGAAAAACAAAGAAATGTGAATTAGGTGCGTTTCCATCAAGTTGTTTGAGTGAATGACTGTGGTATTGGTAACCTAGTAACCAGTAAACAAACAAGGTACGCGTGGAACATGGAGACAGGACATGTATCCTATTCACGATGGGGCAAGTTATTATGTTATTTGCCGTGCAGCTTGTAATTGCCAAACTGAATGCTGTGCAAAGAAGAAGGTTAGCACCATTTTTGATGAAGGCACTAGCAACAATGACATTGCGACGACGTTGACGTATGGTAAAGACAACTCCAGCTGAAACATACGGTCAGTTTAATGTTCGCTACGTCCCAATCGGCAAATGCGTTTCCATCTCCCATTATTTGCATTAGGCTACTCTTTTTCGCATGAATCAAAAACCACCTTAAGCGAGAGTAAAACAGTTTTTGCGAATTATGAAGTTTTTAATCAAAATTGTGTTCCATCACTCGTTTTTGATGCTAGCCTACTTCAAAATGCGCATGGAATCATGGTGATGGAAGTATAGCTACTGTAATAATAATAATAATTTAATAACTTGCCCCATCGTGACTGCATGCAGTCTTGTCCATAGATATGTATAAAGGCTAGATGGCTCGCCCGCGCTGCTGGCCAATTGAGTGGAACGTCTGCATTTTGGCGGCCATCTTACAACAGGGCGCTCGCTCACTCCTAGCATTGAGTTTTAATGATGCAGGTACTTTTAAATGACCATAACTTGCTTAATTTTTTACCGATTTTCAAACGGTTTGGTTTGTTATAAACATCAAAGATGTAACTATGACACTGCATACCTATACTAAAAATATATTAAAAATTCATGAAACATGTCAAAGCATCCAGTATTATAGCCACGTTAATAACGTTTGTAAAAACCAAACCGTTTGAAAATCGGTAGAAAATTGAGCAAGTTATGGTCATTTAAAAGTACCTTCACAATTAAACTCAATGCTACGAGTGAGCGAGCGCCCTGTCGTAAGATGGCCGCCAGGTGATGCCATTAGGGACTCAGCGGTAAGCCATCTAGCCTTTATACATATCTAGTCTTGTCTCCATTTTCCAAGCGTACCTTCTTTTGTTTACTGTTGGTTGCTAGGTTACCAATACCACCGTCATTCCCTCTAACAATTTTATGAAAACGCACCTAATTCGCATTTGTTAGTTTTTTCTTTTTTTGCTAATTTTGAAAAGATTCGCCTCTTGTTTGGATGGAAACCCAGCTATTGTTGACCATGATTTTATGCGCATTTGAAGTATCGCATCAAAGACGAGTGAAACCCCGAATTTCGATTAGAAATCCATTAATTTGCAAAAACGTTTTTGCGCTCATGTTTTATTATTTATGCAATAATGAGTAAATGCGAATAATGGGAGATCGAAACGCATTTGCCGGATTAATTCTGACGTAGTGAACATTAAACCCACGTGACTGACCGTCTGTTTCCGCTGGAGTTGGAGGTTACCATATATGGGGCTCAACGTCGTCGCCTTCATCAAAAATGCTGCATTCCTTCTTCTTCTAAGCATAGATAAACAAGCTGCACGGCTAACAAATTAATAATTTGCCCCATCGTTACTACATGTAGTCCTGTCTCCACTTTTCAAGCGTGCCTTGTTTACTGTTGGTTACTAGGTTACCAATACCGATGGAAAAGCACCTTATTCACATTTCTTTGTTTTTCTTTTTTGGCGAATTTTGAAAAGATTTGGATGAAAACCCAGCTATTGGTATCAATATTTTACATGTAATAAAATAATTTTTAATCGAAATTGGCATTTCCATCACTCGTTTCTGACTTCAAAATGCGCTAGAAATCATGGTAATGGAAGCATGACTACTGTAAAAATAAATTAATAACTTGCCCCATCGTAACTGCATGCAGTCCTTACTCCATTTTCCAAGCGTCCCTTTTTTGTTTACTGTTGGTTGCTAGGTTACCAATACCACCGTCATTCCCTCAAACAATTTGATGAAAACGCACCTATTTCGCATTTGTTAGTTTTTTCTTTTTTTGCTAATTTTGAAAAGATTCGCCTCTCGTTTGGATAAACCCAGCTATTGTTGACCATGGTTTTATGAAGTATCGCATCAAAGACGAGTGATGGAAACGCCACATTTCGATTTAAAATCCCTTAATTTGTAAAAACGTTTGCGCTCGGGTTTTATGATTTATGCAATAATGAGTAAATGCGAATAATGGGAGATGGAAACGCATTTGCCGAATGAATTCTGCTCATTTTGAAGTATCGCATCAAAGAGTGATATAGAAACGCCAAATTTCGATCAAATTAATTTGCAAAAACGTTTTTGCGCTCGCTTGATTTATGGTTTTTGTAATTTATGCAATAAAGAGTGAATGCGAACATGGGAGCTGGAAACGCATTTGCCGGATAATTCCGACGTAGTGAACATTAAACCCACTTGACTGACCGTCTTGCTGTTTCCGCTGGAGTTGTCTTTACCATGGCTGCGTTCAGCCCCGACAAAACGTTGCACAACGTTTATTAAACTGAGACGGTGATGCATTGAACACCCTGTTGTGATGACGCAAGAGTTGCAACTACGGTAGCTGAGAAGCCATTCTTTGTGTTCTTTTTTAAATGTTTCTGAAGCTTGATATCGTTATAAATGTGTGTTTAATACTGTAAAATACCCTCGATGTTACAGTCACTGACCTTGCCGTCCAGAATGAAAGACAACATTCCAACTTGAACCCATTGAGAGAGCTGTCTCTTTACTATCGCGTGGTTTTATACATCTTGCCGCTGATTGGGCTGACATTTCTGACACACCCACCAAACGAGAAAACGCTTCTAAAACCTGTTGCATTCCGTTGCACACCGTTTCAAGGAAACATGTCGTTCAACCCGGAAACCGTAGCAAAACGTTGTGCACCGGTGTGAGATTGAACGTGCCCCATATAACGTTAAGGGGCTCGACGTCGAGTGCCTTCGTAATAGTCTGCATTCTTTCTTCTGTGCACAGCATTCAGTTTGGAAATTACAAGCTGCACGGCAAATACATTAATAACTTGCCCCATCGTAAGTCCTGTCTCAATTTTCCAAGCGTGCCTTGTTTTGTTTACTGTCGGTAACTAGGTTACCAAGACCACTCACCGTCATTCGCTCAAACGACTTGATGGTAGTGATGGTCGTTTTCGAAGCACTGCTTCATGAGGCTTCGAAACATTTACGAATCTTTTGTTTCGAATCAGTGGTTCGGAGCTTGTTTCAAACTGGCCAAAGTCACGTGATTTTAGCAAACGAGGCTTCATTACGTCACAACTGTTTCGAAACGTTTCGAAAATCCGATGGTTCACCACTAGGGGGAGTTGATCACATGACCAGTGTCTAATAAGTTTAGGTGAACTCGGGTCAGTTTTATTATGAAAGTTCATAAAACATTTATCCTTCTGACTAATAACACTGCCATGTTGTCTACTTTTTGTTTATAGACATATTTAATGACAAAAATGTGCATAATTAAAAGGGTAGTTAGTTTTATTCATTTGTTTGCCTTAAATAAAACTAAAAACACATTATACACTTTTAACTATGTCTTAATTAAGTTAAATAATTTTTTTTAACATATTTTAATAAAAATCTTGCTATTATTTTGTAAAAAAAAGTGTCAAATGTGTGGACAGATCTGCTTTTACACTGTTTTGACCAGCAGGGGTCGCCAGCGTGTGTGGGTTTCGAACTGTTTCGGAAAACTGAATCAATTTTCGAAGCAATTGGTTCAATTGATTCGAAGCTTCGAAAAGCTTCGTTTCTCCCATCACTACTTGATGGAAACGTTTCCTAATTTACATTAGTTTGTTTTCTTTTTTGCGAATTTTGAAAATATTAACTTCACGTTTGGATGGAAATCCAGCTTATGACTATGCACTGCTGAAAAAACAGCATACCAGCAAGACCAGTATATGTTGTGTTTTGGTTGTGACCACCAGCGTGGACCAGCATGGGAATTATGCTGGTCCATGCTGTTTTTTCAGCAGGGTGATTCGAAATGTAGCCTTTAAACTTGATATCTACAGTGTTTACGTATGTACCATAAATGTTGTAACATGTTAACATGTTTGCCAAAATAAACAAGTGCTGCTTATTTACAGGAAAAAGTTCAGCATGAAGTCAATTCAACCTACTATTTTAAAATTTGACTTATAAAAACAACTTTAAATTGTTTAACTTAAGTTAAAGTAGCGTAAAATAAAATGCTATAAAAAATGTTTACAGTGTGTGTAACACATGGAACAAGCTTAATTCAATTCTGCTGGGTTATTTTTTAACAGAATGCTTTTATAAATAAACCTATGCTGGTTAATTGTTGTTAACTCAACCATGAGTTGAAACAACCCAGCATTGCATAAAAACAACCCAGCACAGGTTTATTTATTAACCCAACATGTGTTCTGTCCAATATTTACCCAGCATTGGGTTAAAAACAACCCAGCAGAATTTAGAGTGAATATATAGCCTACATGTTTTATTTCCAGACAAAAACGGCATGACATTTTTTAAAGATTAAATACATTACATGTTCACAGAGCAAATGTAAAACATTGAATTGCCCTTTGATTTAACAATCACTACTAAACATTACAACTCACATATCGTTCTGAGTCTGTACATATCTCACCCAAGCTGTTTTGTTTGAACTCGTGAATACAAGCAACAAAACAAATGGCTACTTAAAGGCAATATTACCCTGCGTTACTAATCAAAGAAATAAAGACATTGTCATCGTACATACAGTTGAATTCAATTGCCTCTCTAGGCAAACGTTATGCACTGCTTGCTTTGACCTCCACATGAAAAGCACTGCATATAGCATCACAGAAGGACAATTTTATAAAGGTTGCTAGGTAGCAAGAAAGTGTGAAGTGTACACAGTAAACCATACATTAGTTTAAAACAAGTCTCATTGATTGCTGCAATACAGATTTAAATAAAGACATTTTTGTACAAACCTGCTATTTAAATTAGTTGAACAACTAGAGACAAAAAATTTGACCTTATAACAATGAGGTTCAAATCAAATGTTAACAATTACAAGTTAAGACTAGTTAACCACAGCCCCAACAAATGGCAAAACACTCACAATAAAGCTTTTGAAGAGTTATTGATGCCATAGAAGAACCTTTTTTTGGTTCCACAATCTTATAAATAAAGGTGCTACAAAACGCTCTTCACAGTGGTGCCACAGAAAAACCAAATTTAACCTGCTTAACCCATTAAACCCATTTTTGGTTCCCCAAAGAACCATTTATTTCTTGCCTTTTACTAATACTTTTACATAGAGCCAAAAATGGTTGCTCTATGGCATCTTGTAGCAAAATGATGACCCCGCCTTTAGAAACATCATGAAATCAACACCAAATATTGTTGGCTTTTTTGTTCTGTATCTTGACCCTGACGGTGTCCATTTGAAATAGCATTAAACTTTCAGACTTCAAACTGTTTGGCAGTTGTTGGGATATAATTAACCAGCTTTAAAATACACAAATGCTAAGGAAAAATTGTGTGTAAAGATTAAAAAAACAATAAATTACAAGCATCATGTAAACTGTCCAGAAATCACTGGCTGCATCCGAAATCATGCAGATACTCTCTTGTGTAGGTACTTATTTAAATAGACGGTTCACTGAAAAAATTATTCATTAAATGTACTAAATTTTTTTAAGGTAAGTGGTTGCAATCAATTTATTTAAGCTACATTTAAACAAAAAATTGTAAAATAAAATAAAATAAAAAAGTTTTGTTTAAATGTAGCTTAAATAAATTAATTGTAACCACTTACCTTAAAAAAATTGGGTAAATTGAATGAATAATTTTTTTCAGTGTTTCAGCATTAACAACATAAACAGATAGCTATTGTGGCCCAAACTTAAAGGTGCCATAGAATGTAAAACTGTATTTACTTAGGCATAGATGAATAATAAGAGTTTTGTAAATGGCATAGTGAGCCTTAAATACGATTGTTTCCTTCTACTTGTGCATGCAAAAGACAGCTGGAAAACTGGCCAATCTCACATAACACCGGCTTTGATGTTATAGTCGTGATGTATGCCCCAACATTAAATTAATTAAAATTTTGTTACAATGCGAAAAACAAAGTTGTGACTGCTGAGTTTGCACTATATGCTAGTTAATGCTAGTTGACATTACAGTTACGTTTTGCAGGTCCGTAGTAAAAAAAAAAAACGTACCACTCAGAAACGTGCATTAACAATCTCCAAACAATTGATTCCTTATTCCTTAAATTCGGTATCTTTGTCTGATAGAGGCTCAAACATAAGGTCTGTTTGCACACACACAAGTGGGAAATGAGCTGCTCTGTGAAACAGCCAATCAGAGCAGAGCTCAACATTATTATTCATGACCCTTTCAAAGGCAAATCCTATGGTTGTAAATGGACATGTAAATAGTTTCTGGCACTTAGGGGTTGTGTACACCAAAACTTTTAAACGCGGCTGAAAACGCCTTGAGGACGCCAAATGCCAGCTGTTTTTCAGCTGAGTGCCAGCTTTCTTCAGCTGAGCGCTTTGGTAGCTGTGATACTTCAGCTGCGAGCCGGTTGGTTGCTGTGGTAATGTCCCGCCCCTCCTCCACTGTGATTGGGCGGCCGTGTGAGAACTGACATTGACGAGCGGAGCTTTTCTCCCAAAGTTGAATCTCCTTCAACTTTCGACGCTCAGCTCCGAGCGCGGAAAAACCGCCGAGCGCCGGTTTTCAGCGCGGAAAAAACCCGCTTGCGGCTGGCTTATTTGAAAAACGCCGAGCTTCCATTGGAAACAATTGAAAACATGCGCCGGCCGCGGGCGTAAAAGTTTTGGTGTACACAACCCCTTAAAGGGATAGTTCACCCTAAAATGAAAATTGTGTCATCATTTATTCACTCTCGTGTTGTTACAAATCTATATGAATTTCTTTGTCCTGATGAACACGATGGAAGATATTTTGAGGAATGTTTATAACCAAACCGATCATGAGCCCCATTCACTACCATAGTAGATTTTTTTACTATGGAAGTGAATGGGGCTCACAAACGGTTTGGTTAAAAACATCCCTAAAAATCATCAAAACAAATAAATTTATGCAGGTTTGTAATCACATGACAGTGAGTAAATGATGACAGAATTTCATTTTTGGGTGAACTGTCTGTTTGATAAACTCACATAACAAACTATGTAGATTTCAGAGAACAATTTAAAATATTATTTCAATGCATTCTTTGTCAACTTCCGTTAGACTTCCACAAAGAATCAATAACAACAGAGTCCCCCTAGAGTAGATTATTTCTGAAAACAAGCATAGTAAATTACTTTAGTTCAAATCATAACTAAAGCGTATCGACTACTACACTGAGCGAACGTTACTGTGTAAAATTAATGTATAGCTACACTGTAAAAAATTAGCTGTAATTATGCAGCTGGTTGCCAGTAACTTACTGTAGAAGATAAAGACTAAAAAATTTTCATGTTCATTTAACTTTAAACAAACTGTAGCCAGTAAATAACATAAATGTAAAATCTACAGTAAGTTACTGGCAGCTAGTTGCCAGTAATACCCAGTAATACTGTAATTTATACAGAATTTTTTTACAGTGCAGATCTTTGCATTTTTTTGTCTGGCTGCCAAACCTCTCTTCGTACAGTACATGATCCATGTTTGCCGTCCCTCCTCATCTTTAAAAAAACTTTTTATTTTCAACAAGGTATTTGTTCCAGTGGTCGGTTTAACCACTAGCCAGACTGATAAACAAACACATACCCTAAGTCAACTCAGGGCCAGGGATCTAACCGTGACAACGCACCTGCGTCAGATGAAACCGTCTACTTATCTATCCTTCATTAACGATACTGCATTCACCATGTTGTCATGCGACCTACCAGCATCAGTTATGTCGCATCACCTCCGTTCACAAAATAGTGAATCAGATGGTTACTGCCAAAGTTGTTTGAACTCCACATGAAAACACTTGACCAGCATACAATGCAACACCACGCATAATGCAATCGTGGTTGACATTATGCTCCATAGAGTAATCAACATGAGCCATGAGAAAGGGCCTTTACTGAGAAGACTTTGAGCTTTAAGCAAGGTGTGACCGTGACCATTTTAAAGTTTTAGAGCCTCATGCACTCCCATAGCCGAAAGTCGACGGTTGATGTTTCGGTAGCGACATCGAAGCAGGTCTTTATAGGTTGAACGCAGGTCTCGATTAAAGTATGCATAAATGAAAGGGTTCATCAGCGAGTTGGTGTACCCCAACCACAGCAGTACCCGCTCCAGCCAGACAGGGGCGCAGTTGCAAAGCAGTCCACAGATGAACGGCCGTGCTGTAGTGAAGAGGAAAAACGGCAACCAGCAGAACGAAAAGACGCCCATGATCACCCCAAGAGTGGTGGCTGCCTTCTGTTCCCGTCTGAATATGGAGGCGCTCCGGCGTTCGCGGTTCAACAGGCAGGAGAGGGTGGAGAACTGCTCGGTCGCTGTGGCGTTCTTCAACCCGTTCATGCAGAGTCCCTCGACCCCATCTGACGCCGGGCCAGGACACGCCAGCTGAATTGGGGTGAGGGCCGTAAAGTGATGTTTGGCGCCACTTTTGCGGGCAGCTTTAAAAATCTTGTAATACATGAAAAGCATGACCACCATTGGGATGTAGAAAGCCACAGCTGTGGAGTAGAGCGTATAGCCCACATCCTGACTGATCAGACACATACCAGCCGTGTTGATGTTTTGAGCCCAGCCACAGAACGGAGGTAAAGTGATGGATGCCGACATTAACCAGACACCCACTATCATCTTGGCCATCAGCTGTCCATTCTGTCTCGCGGGGTAAGTCAAAGGTTGAGTGATTCCAAGGTATCTACGGAAATAAAGGACAGATATGGTTCACAGTTAATGGGATAAGTTCACAAGACACGTCAGATGATTATACTGCATTCCTCAAAGCAACTGAACCCTAACTTTTGCAAAAGATATGCCAGATAGGGCTCAAAATATCTCAAAAGCATCCAACCCAAAAAATCCTATTGACCTGAAGTTTACCAACAAAGTGGAATAGATTTTGTGTACACTCTCAGAAAAAAAAGCATAATACCTTTAAAAAAGTTCTTAATGTGTATCTAGATGTGTACCTTAGAGGTACCAATATGTACCTTTTAGGTACAAAAGTGAAAAATTTTAAAACTGCCCCAGAGACCACTTGTGTGACCAATGGTTCAAATTTGGCCAATGTTAATTGATGCTAAGAGAAGGGTTCTTGGGTTCTCCAGGGTTAAGGTTAAGTCAAATCTCAATTATTTGATCATGCTTTCAAATAAATTCCAGATTTCCAGATCAACTCAAGCTTTAAGTCGTGAGTTATTTGTTTTGCCATAAACAAATGTGTCTCAGGCCACTATTTAAGGGGACATTTCACAAGGCTTTTTTAAGATGTGAAATAATCTTTGGTGTACCCAGAGTACACATGTGAAGTTTTAACTCAAAATAGCAGATAATGTATTATAACATGTTAAAATTACCACTTTGTAGGTGTGAGCAAAAATGTGGCGTTTTTGGGTGTGTCCTTTTATATGCAAAATAAGTTGATCTCTGCACTAAATGGCAGTGCCGTGGTTGGATAGTGCAGATTAAGGGGCGGTATTATCCCCTTCTGACATCACAAGGGGAACCAAATTTCAATGAACCTAATTTTTCACATGCTTGCAGAGAATGGTTTACCAAAATTAAGTTACTGGGTTTTTGTTTTTTACATTTTCTAGGTTGATAGAAACACTGGGGACCCAACATGAAAAAAGTCAGATTTTCATGATATGTCCCATTTAAATTAATGAACTCGCAAAGCAACTCTTAGGCAGATATTTTTATCCGAATGCATTGGTCTTCCTGGATTCCTGGTTTGGATTCCTGATTGGTTCAATTTTTCTATGTTAAACTTTAATACAAATGTTGAATGATGGCTTTGTCAAAAGTTCAAGATAGCATTCACTCTGGCACTAACTACTGATACTTTCAAAAGCTTTTAAAAACAAAGTCCATGGTGAATATCTAATGCTCGCATTCATTAGCAGTCTTTCTTTCTGAGGCCCTTAATGCTTTGTAGAAATGTAAAGTAAGTAATAGTATGAACCCTGAGAACAAAAGAAATGTGCAATTAACATGGATTACAATTGTTAAAACTGTAATGCAGTCTATGATTTCACAAGTCCTCATCACATGAGGTTTAATTGGACCATTCTTGAGTGCCCTTTTCTCCAATGCTTTTAGGGAAAAAATGGCAAAAATTGAACCCTTTAGAAAGCTCCTAATATGTACAATATAGGAATATAGGATATCTATGCATTTGGTAATAATATGTACCTTTGATGTATAATACCGGTATGCACATTTTGGTACCAAATTGTACCTCTGAGGTACTAATATAAACTCTTTAGATGCAAACGTGTACTTTTTGAATGGGTACCACCCCAGTGACAGCTAGAGTCAAATTTTTGACCATTTTTGTCTTTCCAGACCTGATCCACATATTTCTTCACTTTCAATTTTAACCTTCCGCAAAACCTGATTTGCTGCAGTAATCAGTTCTATGGATCTAAACTTTGAATGTGGCACTTAAAAAGTTTTTACCTACAGAACTAAAAAATGCGTATTCCCTACCTGCCTTCAGAACTAATAGTTTTCATTTCACGCATGAGAATCCTTGTGATCAAGCTTAGAGAAACACTTATTGGACTGGACATTAAAGGTATGTAAAACCTTTCCTACACTGACAGAGAAACTACAAATAAATTGGCAGACCATAAAACCATTACAGATTAGTTAATAGAGTGCATTCTTTATCTTATTACTTTTTCTATTGGACACTAAAACATAATGGCATTTTACATAAGATTTACCCAATATTATTATTTAAAAGTTACAAAGCAAACATTTTTTTTTTTAAACATATACTCTTAAAAATAGGCTAATGTTGCTTTAAAGGGTCTTTAATGCCACAGAAGAACAATTTTTGATTCCTCAAAAAAGCACCATTCGGTCAAATATCTAAAGAACCATTATCTTTTTAGATTTATATAATCTAAAGAACCTTTTTCACGGCAAATAACTTTTTGTACAACAGAAATCATCTGTAAATGTTAAAGGAACTTGTAAAAGTGGATTTAAATAATGTTTAAACAACACACTTTAAACTATGTACACTCTCAGAAAAAGGTATACTCAAACTGGGTTCACAGCAGATGCGAGTTCAACGATTTGCGCGAGTAGATTATATACAAAGTTAAGGCAAAGACTCAATCAGACGCGTCCTCGCGTGGGGTGATGCGAATGACGCAATATGGGCGGCGCGTTTGCAGCGAAACACGTGCTATTCGCCTCAAACGCGTCTTCGCCCATATTGAAAATATTCAACTAGAGCGAAAAATTTGCACGACATGAAGTTAAATCCCGCGAAAAATCTAAAGCGAGTAACGCGATGCCCCGCGTTTGGTGTGTGTGTAGCATAAGAATGGATGTGTTCATTTTTTTTTTACATACTTTTTGTGTTATGCTTCTAACACATTTTTATTATTTTGTGTTGATTTTGTGTGGAAAGTAACACAAGATGCATTGTTCCAATAACAAAGAGCTGTGTGGATTCTAGGACAACGCATTAATTGTTTCGTCCCTAAACTAACACTGACTGTTTTGTTTTTAACACATCCATTCTAAGAGTGTACAAGAAGGTACAAAGTTGTCACTGGGGTGGTACCTTTTTTCAAAAAGTACACCTTTGTACCAAAAATGTGCACATGGGTACCTTAAATGTACACAGATGTACATACTGGTTCCTTGAAGGTACATTTATGTACCAAAATGGTACATCACTCTAAAAACAAATGGGGCTAAATAGCACTAAAAGTGGTTCACTGGCTCGTAATCATAGGGGAACCATTTTAAGTCCTATATAGCACCTATGTAGTACCTGTGTAGAACCATATTGTGCTATATAGAACCATATCTGGTGCTATAGTGGTGCTATAGTGTATCACCCCCGGACGGTTCTTCATAGATGCTTTACAGGTGCTGTATAGCACTAAAAATGGTTCCCCTATTTAGCACCAATTTTTTATATCACCAACTTTTTAAAGGTACCGTCCCAGTGACAACTTTTGTACCTTTAATTTCTGAGAGTGTAGTATTATTGATGCTTGTGTGCACTAATAATATTCACGGCTGCGTTTCCTGTTAACGTGTCTTATCGCACTATGAAGACCCTTAAGGCGGAGTGCACGATTTCTGAAAAACGCTTTGGAAAAGGGAGTCAGGCCGACTACCAAAACACACTTGGGTGGGGCGGATCTATCAAAAGAAGGCGTGTTTGTTTAGGTGATTTCAAATGTCAACATTGGCTTTCAGAGATCATGGACCCTTCCTTTAACTAAAGCCATACCTTTTCGAGCGGTATTTCCCGAACTACACTTTAAGCAACCCTATAAGGTAAACTTTCTTATGTACAATGTTACCAGGTGCTGTCCATGACAGTGGTGCTGAATTGGTTGGTATCGATCGCTCACCAATCAATTTTACACTCTGCAGGGACTACTTCGCTGTGTTTTGTGTCCTTAAAAGAAGCACTTCAGAAAAAGTTTACATTTATTAGGACTATCTTGTAAAAAATAATTCAAATTGCAAACTAAATCTAACCCTGGATATTTAACTTGCAACCTCAACCTGCTTCACCTGCAATATGACTTTACTTGGCCTGGCTGTGCATTATAAAAAGAGAAAGACAAATGTTGTTTCAAAAGATTAACAGTTACACCGTTCATTAGTTCACAGGTTTATTGTGCTTGGACACTGGATGCACAAGTAGCGCATTTACAGAGTGGGCAAAGCGTTTTGCTTCATGGCCTTCATGGCATTCTGGAGATTTTTTTTTAGTTTTAATGAGTTTTAATGTGTGAAATGTGTTGACCTTTGGAGACTATACAAACAGTCATCATTTCAGGAGTAGTTTCTTTGAAGTATATAGCATTGGGCGAACAGTTAATAATCACAGTAACAATATCAAAGGAAATAATACAAATAATCATGATTTCTGCAATAAACGGGAAGCCCTTAGGTGTTATAATATTGCAATCAAGCTTCATTCATGACCAGAAATATAAAAAGAGAAAGAATGTGTGTAGGGAACCCATGATTTCTATTATCAAAATTAATTTGCCATATGCCCCATGGCCCACATCAAATTGGTCTAAATAATGATTTTGGATGACCTACTCAAAAAGCACAATACACAAAACATAATGAACAGATGTCAGAAATAAAGACAGAAAGAGGAGCTTAATTTCGGGGCTGCTATGTTAAGTTTGTTTCGACAAAGTCGGTCCAACAAGATCCAAAGCTGCTGTATTTGCTGCAGTTGCTGGCAACTTTTTTTTTAAATTGCAGCTTACATGGGTCACCAAGGGAATAAAGATTTCACAAATGAAATGGACATACACTAAATGACTCTGTGGAGAGCACTGTCTTTGATTTAGCACAACTATTCACTGTATCACTGCTATAGTTTGACCAAATATGGTATATTACAACATCAGAAGAATATTTTTGAAATGTAAAAAAGCTTTTTTCATAGTGATGGCTACTAGTGGAGTGAACTGTTCAAACAGTCAAGGTATAGCTAAGAGTGGTCCAGACCAACCTTACGAACGTATGATTTAAGGAACCACGTTTTTGGAAACATGCATTAACGATAAGGTACAGCTTAAGGTACAACTTGTAGCATTAAGGTTTCGGGGAAACGCAGGCTAGACGTTTAAAAGCCTCTTCTTGTCAAAATACATTTTCATCTACAAAATAATCAGCAGTGTGGACATCTTTTGATGTTGAGTACTGTCTACACTCCAGTGCTCTCTATGTGGCCTGATCCAAATGGAAAAAATACAAACACAAAGCCTCTCAAAAGAAAGGAAATAATAACTGCATTGGGAACAGTGCTCGGCTCATAAGTGGGACAACAATATGGTAGACTGGTGCACTTCTCAAGATAGCAGTTGCTGACATTGCCAGTTCAATGAAATGAGCAGAAGGTGCTTCCTACATGCACATTTCACTGTGACTTTCAAATGAGTCGTAAACATTTTTAGAACCACCCAGAAAGTAACAACGAGATGGGCATGCACATGTCTTGATCTGTGCAATCTTTCTGTACTGTCTCGAGCAGAAATGTAATCACATTATACACACACGATGTCACAGCGGCATTGATATTATCATTCGGAACACCAACAGATATGTTATGCTGTATCAACCGAATCAGGCACGGACTCAATAGTGTGACAGTCAGACTAAAGGGAAAGTGTGGATCAAAGTGAATAAGGTCTGGATATAACAGGATCATTATGAGACTGTAATTTGTCAATTATATGCATATTATTGAATTTGCACCTCCAGTGTTCAGTGATGTGTAATGAAAGACTCTTGAACTGATGGTTACTATCAAAACTAATGAATTTGAGAGTGCAAAGTACAGATGCAAATAAAAGTAGAAACAAATCATCTGCGGAGACCTCATAAGAGAATTGTGTCTTTTATTTTAACATCACCTAAGCCTCTTTTGTGAAATTAGATTGGTTTTATCAAGAGCTTTATCTGTTTGAAATGACACATCGCTGTAGTGTTCTCAACTGGGGTGCATTGTGTTTATCCCTTTCA